>NC_141344.1:25968085-26188085 GCF_057382095.1 Aulonocara sp. 'chitande type north' Nkhata Bay | reverse complement strand
GACTGTTTGAGGCTGTGGACAGGTGTCTTTTATACAGATGATGAGTTCAAACAGGTGCCATTCATACAGGTAACGAGTGGGGGACAGAAAAGCTTCTTACAGAAGACGTTACAGGTCTGTGAGAGCCAGAGATTTTCTTTGTTTGAGGTGACCAAATACTTATTTTCCACCCTGATTTACGAATAAATTCTTTACAAATCCTACCATGTGGATTCATGGATTTTTTTTTCACATTCTGTCTCTCACAGTTGAAGTGTACCTCTGGTGCAAATTACTGACCTCTGTCATCATTTTAAGTGGGGGAACTTGCACAATCGGTGGCTGACTAAATACTTTTTTGCCCCACTGTATATACATATATATATATACATACAAAAACACCCAGCACGCCCCTGCGGGCGGTTTATCCTTCAAGCTCGGGTCCTCTACCAGAGGCCTGGGAGCTTGAGGGTCCTGCGCAGTATCTTAGCTGTTCCCAGGACTGCGCTCTTCTGGACAGAGATCTCCAATGTTGTTCCTGGGATCTGCTGGAGCCACTCGCCTATCTTGGGAGTCACCGCACCTAGTGCTCCGATTACCACGGGGACCACCGTTACCTTCACCCTCCACATCCTCTCGAGCTCTTCTCTGAGCCCTTGGTATTTCTCCAGCTTCTCGTGTTCCTTCTTCCTGATATTGCTGTCATTCGGAACCGCTACATCGATCACTACGGCCGTCTTCTTCTGTTTGTCTACCACCACTATGTCCGGTTGGTTAGCCACCACCATTTTGTCCGTCTGTATCTGGAAGTCCCACAGGATCTTAGCTCGGTCATTCTCCACCACCCTTGGGGGCATCTCCCATTTTGACCTCGGGACTTCCAGGTTATACTCGGCACAGATGTTCCTGTACACTATGCCGGCCACTTGGTTATGGCGTTCCATGTATGCCTTGCCTGCTAGCATCTTGCACCCTGCTGTTATGTGCTGGATTGTCTCTGGGGCATCTTTACACAGCCTGCACCTGGGGTCTTGCCTGGTGTGATAGACCCCAGCCTCTATGGATCTTGTGCTCAGAGCTTGTTCTTGTGCTGCCATGATTAGTGCCTCTGTGCTGTCTTTCAGTCCAGCTTTGTCCAGCCACTGGTAGGATTTCTGGATATCAGCCACCTCCTCTATCTGCCGGTGGTACATACCGTGCAGGGGCCTGTCCTTCCATGATGGTTCCTCGTCTCCCTCCTCTTTCTTGGGTTTCTGCTGCCTGAGGTATTCACTGAGCACTCGGTCAGTTGGGGCCATCTTCCCCATGTATTCTTGGATGTTCGTTGTCTCATCCTGGACTGTGGTGCTGACACTCACCAGTCCCCGGCCCCCTTCCTTCCGCTTAGCGTACAGCCTCAGGGTGCTGGACTTGGGGTGAAACCCTCCATGCATGGTAAGGAGCTTTCTTGTCTTTATGTCAGTGGCCACTGCCACTGACATATATATATACATATATATATATACATATATATATATATATACACATATATATATACTAGGGGTGCAACGATATTCGTATCGATATTGAACCGTTCGATACAGTGCTTTCGGTTCGGTACGCATATGTATCGAACAATACAACATTTGTAATTTATTTTATCAATTTTCCTTCTGACGATGCTGTCTGTGTTGAGCGCTCAGTGAATCTGTGTTCGACTACTCCGCCTAGGCTGCACTGTCCAGCGCAGATCCACTGAGCGCTCAACACAGACAGCATAGTCAGAAGGAAGAGCGCAGGGCAAGCTAGCGAGACAGAACTTAAGCTCTGCTTGCAACAAGCAAATTGAACCTCATTCAGATCTGGCGTTTGGAATTATTTTGGTTTTCATGTGACGTATGACCCTGAAGGTAAGCGAGTCATGGACTAAAGTAAAACAGTATGTTGGATGTGCCACGCAATGCTCAATTACATTGGTGTGAACTAGTGTGTTAGCGCAGTTAGCTCGTTAACGTGTTGGCCGTCTAGCCCCATGCACGGAGCGATCGGCGGTAGCTCGTTAACGGAGATTTGCCGTGTTGTGGCATTAAGGTCATTTCAACGAGATTAACCTGAAAGCACTAGTGGGAACACAACGAATATGACTGCACATTTACGCCAACATCATCCTAGTGCAAAGACAAAAACAACAAGCATGCTACTAACTTTAGCCGAGTCATTTAGACAGCTGTTAGCACATGATTCTCCTTATGCTGCTGAGAATATAGCCCAGAAGAAGCGGATAGTATAGCTTTTATTTTGGAAAGAGACATTTCTCTGTAATAAACTCTCTTTTCCAAAGATGAGTGATTCCTCAATCAGATACAGGGCTTGCAATATCGCTAGCCCGACGTCCCGGGGCTAGCGATCTTTTCAGTCGGGCTACCAAAATCTATCTCTTCCCTGCCCGTCGGGCTATTGTAGGAAGGAAAAATATATGTCAATGCTTTTGCATTCTTTCAGAAATGTAGCTGGGTAATTATGTCATTGGCATCGGTGAGCCACTGTCAATATGTGACATATTAAAATCGCGTTTGAATTTGCGCTTGTTTTTTTGCTTTCACTTTGCAATCGTGCGAACTGTGTATAGAGAGCGACAGTACTGATCTGTGAGTGATGATAATTTGTGCACCAATTCCTCTGACATCGTCTTATTAATTGTTAGCTTACTATGCAAACATGACAAGTGAAATCTCCCGCAGCTTAAACATGTGAGAGGTTGATCGCGCAGAGAATCGCTGAGCTTATGTGAGTGCGCGTGTAAAAGCAGCAGGATATATATTTGACTACGATGACCTGGATGACTGAGAACCTTCACAGACAGATATATATTTTAGTTCTGCTGAGCCAAATAAGACAGGTCAGGGTGAAGAAGTGACAGCCAAAGAAAAGCTTACCACAAAACGGAGAAGTTATGACAAATCAGACTATAAGGCAAAAAGAAAGTGCAGCTTTATGGTTTTATGGACAAAAGAATTTCTGTGGCTGCAATATGACGAGCTAAATAACCAGGGCTGCACATAAGTGGTCCGCAGGTGCGCATTCGCTGTCAAAATAAAAAAAAAGCACAAGGGTTAGGGTTAAATTTAAAAACTGTACTTTTGAGTTAAAATATATATTTATAATTTTAATAAATGACAAATTAAAAAGGCATGAACATTTTTTTGTATCGAAAAAATATCGAACCGTGACACCAAAGTATCGAACCGAACCGAACCGTGAATTTTGTGTATCGTTGCTCCCCTGATATATATATGTATGTATATATATATATATATATATATATACATATATATATGTATATATACATATACACATATACATACATACATATATATATATATATATATATATATGTATGTATATGTGTAGCGGAAGGAAGGGGGCCGGGGACTGGTGAGTGTCAGCACCACAGTCCAGGATGAGACAACGAACATCCAAGAATACATGGGGAAGATGGCCCCAACTGACCGAGTGCTCAGTGAATACCTCAGGCAGCAGAAACCCAAGAAAGAGGAGGGAGACGAGGAACCATCATGGAAGGACAGGCCCCTGCACGGTATGTACCACCGGCAGATAGAGGAGGTGGCTGATATCCAGAAATCCTACCAGTGGCTGGACAAAGCTGGACTGAAAGACAGCACAGAGGCACTAATCATGGCAGCACAAGAACAAGCTCTGAGCACAAGATCCATAGAGGCTGGGGTCTATCACACCAGGCAAGACCCCAGGTGCAGGCTGTGTAAAGATGCCCCAGAGACAATCCAGCACATAACAGCAGGGTGCAAGATGCTAGCAGGCAAGGCATACATGGAACGCCATAACCAAGTGGCCGGCATAGTGTACAGGAACATCTGTGCCGAGTATAACCTGGAAGTCCCGAGGTCAAAATGGGAGATGCCCCCAAGGGTGGTGGAGAATGACCGAGCTAAGATCCTGTGGGACTTCCAGATACAGACGGACAAAATGGTGGTGGCTAACCAACCGGACATAGTGGTGGTAGACAAACAGAAGAAGACGGCCGTAGTGATCGATGTAGCGGTTCCGAATGACAGCAATATCAGGAAGAAGGAACACGAGAAGCTGGAGAAATACCAAGGGCTCAGAGAAGAGCTCGAGAGGATGTGGAGGGTGAAGGTAATGGTGGTCCCCGTGGTAATCGGAGCACTAGGTGCGGTGACTCCCAAGCTAGGCGAGTGGCTCCAGCAGATCCCGGGAATAACATCGGAGATCTCTGTCCAGAAGAGCGCAGTCCTGGGAACAGCTAAGATATTGCGCAGGACCCTCAAGCTCCATATATATATATATATATATATATATATATATATATATATATATATACACACACACACATATATAAAATATGGCATCGGGTGTAAAAACAAAATAAGTCTGTGCAAAATCAACATGTGGATCTGTCCAATGTATTCAAAATATGTTTAAGTCAATAGCAATTTCCCTTGGTACTGCAATACTGGTAGTAAAGAGAAATAGTGCAGTGTTACAGCTGGATGGTCAGTAGGGTTGTTTGCAAATTTCTCTTTTTTGCCACTATTATTTCAGACAGTAATAGCGTCTCATGACTAAATTTAATTATCACGAGAACTGTTGTTATAAGTTATAAGTGTTTTCTGTTACAGCAAACTGGGGCAGACCAAGGATACGCTGGAGAGATTATATCTCTCGGCTGGCCTGGTAAAGCCTTGGTGTTTCCCCTGGAAAGACTGGAGAAGGTGGCTGGGGAGAGGGAGGTCTTGGCTTCTCTGCTTGGGCTGCTGCACCCCTGACCCAGCCCCAGAACAGCAGAAGAAAACGGGTGGATGGATGGCAAACTGGTTGTGTTTTATTTATCACAAATCTTAGACTCTAGAGAAAAAGTATGCATTTACTAGTAAAAAGTCACACTAGTAGCCAAAGCCAAATGTGATGTAGAACAAAGAATGAAAAATGTAAAATTTCTGCTTGGTAAGACTAAAGTTGTCCATTAATACTGTTTTTCTCAATAATCTATTCAATATGCCTTTTAATTATATATTTCTTCCTCTCTGTAGTGCTGTCTGTTCTCAGAAGTTATTTACTGAAATTGCCTACCTTTATACATTATTTGTATATTACATTAAAGTTTACTTTAATTGAATATTAATTCCTTTTCAGAACATTCTGAAAGTTTTGAAATTATTTACAGTCCTGGCTTTAGATTTATGTGTGCATAAAGCTTGATGTCATTATTGACAAGACGCCAGCCAAAATTAAACAATATATGTTGTGTTCATTCATTCTAACAGGCTTGAACTGGAAATGAAAAGCAGCCCAGAAATTTGCTGTCAAGCAGCTTCAGCTTCAACTTGAAACTGCTACACACTACCTGGCAGAGAAGTATGAGTAGAGAAAGCAAATGTCCATCAGATTTAACATTAACGGGTCTTTACATTTGTGTAATATCCAACTGCGCTCATGTGAGAGTTGAAAATACAAATCACAATGACAAGTGAGCATCATGTCTCCTGCATCTTTCGTCCTCTATCCAGGCACCACACAAAGCATTGTCAGAAGTGAGAATCTATTTCCCGTGGACCATCTCCCATTGTTTGTGTGGTGAGAAATAGTTTGGTTAAGACCAGAGCTTCCACACCAGACAGTCTAAAGTTCATGTGTGAAAACACCTCTAGTTTATCAATGCATTGGTTGTCACTAAATACCCTCTCCTGGTGAATGTTAAATGAACATAGTTGCAAATGTCTGTCCTTTAGAAATAAAAATGTCCTTGTTCTGTCATCCAATAATATTACTTGCTATTGTTATGCTGATGACACCTAACCTAACCTTTTCCTTTCCTTCTGGCAGTACACAGTGTGATGCATTCATTTGTGGTTGCCACATTGACATCTCAGTATGGATGCCTGCCCACTACCTCAAGTACAGTCGTGACAGACGTGAACGGCTCTTCTTTCGGTGCTGCTTCTGCCCTCTTTCTATCATTACTAACAATAGTACTGTGACCCCTGCTACCTGCCAACAATTTCACTATAATTTTTGACAGCCAGCTGTCATTCATCAAACATTTGCCAACACAAGTGCATCTCACACCTACAGTACTCCACAACAGCCAGTTCAGAGCCTCTCAAGGGGACTCGGCTCACCTCCTAGCTTTTTGTCTAGACTAACTCCCTTTGGGTTGGGTTTCATATTAGACGCCTAGTTGCCTGTGAGTGTGGCCAATAAATCAGTAGGTGTCAGGGGAGTAAGTGGCAAAAAAATCAGAAATTAAACTGGTGTAAATTTGCCCTTACTCACTATGAAAAGTAAAACTCATTTCTCCGAGGTTACCTTTTTAATTGCAGACATCTTATCGCATGATTGAATCCCTTTTGAGAAGCGGTTGCCTAAGCTAAGAGAGTTTCCCGCTATAAGGAAACGACACACCTTACTGTCAGGAGTTCAGTGTGTGCATTTGTGCATGCAAGCTCATTGTCAGTTAAGTCGTTCAAAGAACCAAATGGATTGATGAAAGGCTTTGACACAGAATATTCCCTTGAAACTAAAACTTAATTCAGTTTCTCAAAGAATGGCCTATTTTTGTCTTGCAATTTTTTTTATGTTTTTTAGAATCATGTTTCATTTAGTCTCTGCTACCAGCATGGCTTTAACCATATTCCTTTTCTCTTACTGCCTGGGGGCAAAAGGTAAATGGAGGATTCTATCAGGCCAAACCCAAATGCTGCAAAAGGCTTTCAACTCCACCAATTGAACCCACACGCAGCGGAGCTGTCAAGCTAAGCTGCTGAGCCATGTGAAGGACCAGTGAGGGGGAAGGAAAATGCAGACGCCATTACTGTCTGTTTATGCCAAAAGAAGAGGGGAGAGGGGAAAAAAATAGGGTCATTGAGCAGAGCAGAGAGGAAATTGTGCTGTGATGCAAACAAAGGAGTGCTATTATCTCAACTTAATCACATGCAGTAATTTCAGTGTCCATTGGCCGGCTCATTTTAAGGGTGTTATTACAGACTGACCATTTGAAAATAAAAGGTATAAGTACAAATGGCTGCATGAGACTAAAAGTCTTAGTTGCTCTTAACTTACAGTCAATAATTCCTAGTTAGAAAGCGTGGCATGTTGCTGCAGAGCAGAGAAATATAATGAATATACCAAATTTCTTATTAAGATTAATCCAGATCAGGTACTGTAGGTCAACGTGAACGGCAAGAGCGAGCCAAGTGGATTGCAATATGTTTGTCCTTCATGTCTCCTGCTTAAACCACACTGAGCCATACTTGAAAATGCATGGCTTTAAATGGTAAAATATAGTTCCAGTTCAGGCAAGTGCTCTGTTTTTCTAGTTATTTTTTTCAAAACTTTGCTGTGATATGCAAGGTTTGTGTTAACCGTTTTGTTTGAACACATACATAAATTTGTATTAGCAAAAAAATGCTTTCTCCGGTCCCCCTCTACTTTTTAGTTTGGGCATTCAAATTTGTCATATTGCCTCAGGGCATCTAGAAAAACAAGGCCTGTTAAGAGACTGTGTCCAGACGGCCTTCTGACTCTGCAGGAAAACAGATGGTTTTTAATAATGCCCTACTCTCAGCTTCATGCCCCCCAGCTAGCCAGCCACACAAATGCACACACATACATACAATTTTGCTTTCTCGCTCTCTCTTTCTCACTCTTTTTCTCTTGCTCTCTCGCACACACAGACCCTGAGCTATTATTCCAAGGTTTTCAGTTTTTCTGCCAATTAGGCTTTTGTAAAAATTCTGTCATAGATCAAATATAAAGTTAAAAGTTATGAGTTAAATATCTGACAACTCAAGGACAGAGCCAACAGCACATCCTGCACATAAGGGCAAGCAGCATGCCGCTACTGCCTGCAATCAGAGCAACCCATCTTAGAGCATGAAATAGAGGGGATATTAGAGGAGAACAGAGGGTGAATAGTCATGCCTACCAACCTTCCTGCTTAACTACTACAATTTTGGGATTCTGTGGCATTAATATAAACAGAAATATAGTAAACATAATGACACTAAAGAGTTTTTAAATTCCAGTTTCTAAATGTTAATTTCAATTCAGTTCAGTTTATATAGCATCAGATCACAACAACGGTTGTATCGAGGATTTGTTTATGACCTTGAAGTGACTCTGTGTATGGGTGTGCATAGGTGGACATATTTCCTGAAACATTAGCATCAAGATTTAAGAGTTCCTGCTACAACATACTGAATGAAAGCAACTATTTCTAGCCTTTTTAGAGTCTGACTACCCTCAACTTTAAAAAAAAAAAAAAAAAAATGACTCTTCATTAGTAACAAATCCCTTAATTCATAATAATCCATTAGCACCTTAGTATGAATTAATTAATGCACCTGGATAGTTGATTGAGGTGTAATGTTAAGGAGTCATTGTGTTCTTGATGCAAGAATTGCTTCCCTGTGTGAAGAATTTAATTTACACTGCACTGTGAAGTATCCTTGTGTCATTTCTCCCCATAGATTTATTTTTAGTTTTATAGTTTGTCTTAAAATCTCATCCATCAACTAAATCAGCTATTTTAATGTCAATTATACAAGGTATGTTTTTGTTGTCTTAGTACTGTTTTTTTTTTTTTACTTTAGTTGTTTTTACAATGACCAATAAATAAAATAATAAATTCCTGATATGCATCCGTTTTACCCCCATCTCCATCAGGTTTCTGAGCTGTCCCCTTGCTGTATTTGCCTTCAGTAATTTTAAATATCCATCAGCTACATAAATGCTTACATATACCAAGGATCAGCTGCCCTTGGTTCAAGGGAAGTGAAATATTCCCAATTTTAAGCATGTTACAGAGAGAGCATTTGAAAATACCCTGTGCAGATGTGCTGTAGGCCACTGTCATTAGCTGGAGCTGCCAGATTCCCAATTCCTGGCAGAGGCCATTAGCAAAGTGTCATGGTACCATTGCAATCGCCCAACACAGTGGAATTTGTGCAAAGTTTACAAATGTGGTTCTGCTTTTATCATTTTTTTTACTTCTTTATTAAACACCAGTACTCTTGGCAGCATAACAATAAAACACCATCTTCAGATGAGCAAAGTATAGCAAGTGATTCTCAAGCACATATGCAAGAGAGAAACATGGATTGCAAGATGGGAATTCAGCTTTTAAGATACTTTGCTGTTCATAATGTAAAATATTCCATAAATATTATGCATGCATGGATTGACTGGGCCATAGGAACAAGAAATAACTTTTTTTTCCAACAACTGCAAGGGCAATACACTCTCAGTGAGTACTTTCAATGAGGAATTTAAACATATATTGAATGGGTAAGTACAGGGAAATAAAATCAGGCAAACGATACCACTATCATCCTCTGGACATTATAGAAACTATCAAGTAGTTCAGCAAATACCAACAATTTTAATTTACATTGGAATATGACTGCAAAAATAGGAGCCCTACTTTCTAGTAGACGTGTAGACATACATTTACAAACCAAACCTTGCTTCACCCTATCTATTTAGTCTGCCAAATGCTGTCCCAGGCGATAGAAGGCTCCCATGTGTTGATCCTGAAATGCACAAATCCATCAACAGGACTGGTGGAGAAGGACATTTCAAAATGTTCTTGAAGTGACTCCTTTCCAATTTTAAAAATAGTTTGACTAATGTTTCTATTAATTACTATCTGTCACTAGGGTGGCATTTAGAGATACGAGGACATGCTGCTCATTTAGGCGAGAGTAATACTTTATTAAAGATTTAAGTCAAGGATGTATAAGAGAGTTGTAAAAACTAGATGAAGTAAAAAGAAAAAATGAGACAGAAAAAACCCCACCCCTGTATTATAGTACATTTAAAATGTTTGCTGTGAAATCATTCTGCTGTGATCAGTCGAGAATTGTAAAGTCAAATTAAAATTAATGACCAAATGGGTTTTGTCATTCATTTTATTTTGCGTTTTCACAAGTGGCAACCTCCAGGAAAAACAGTCTTCTAACTCCATAGCTAATCTACTCTTTAATGGCACCTGTACGGAGGAGTGAATTTTACATAAACTCCCCATTTGAATTCTATCAAGTTTAAAGTTATGCATAATCAGGGGCGCAGCTGCTTTGGGTGGCAGGGAGGTGCAACTGTCCACTTGCAAACCATCATCTCAGCTGATTCCGGATGGACCTCTCAATCTCTTTTGTAGAGTAGTGGTCTTTCTGAGGATTTTAATGTAATGCAAAAAAAACGTGTTTGCTATGCAACTTATTATGCAAACAAACCTACCAACTACTCTTAATTCCCACGTTTGCTTTGTTTTGTATCAACAAAACAAACTGTGACTAAGGGAATGGAATTTCAATGTACTTGATCAGAAATTACTGTATAATTATAATAAATAACAACACCTTCTGGTGCATACAAGAGAATAAGGATGTAATAATTAAACTTTTTAATTTCTACGGAAGCAGTGCTTAAAATGACTTGCAACAGAATACCATACAGTTACACTCGACTATGCATGTTACAAAAAACTATTATATATTATTTCCTGTAAAATCCTACATTGTTACCCTCTTATTCTAGTGTATCTGCTGGTAAGACATTATAATATATATATAAATATTTGTAATATAACTGAAATTCTGTTCAATTTTAATTTTAATTTTATTTTAGCTACATTGTGCTTCTGTTTAGCACTTTGGCTGACACTTGATGTCTTTTAAATGTACTATACAAATAAAGGTGACATCGCTTAATTCTAGGGCAATTAGTTATAAACTGTAAAGTGAAGAAAAAATAGATTTTTAGTTTGTTTTCTCCTTGTCTTTCTGCTTTTGCTTGTTTACATGTTAGCACTAATAAATAACAGCCAGAAAATTAGGCTTTAGACGACAAAAAAATGAGGGATCCCAGCCGGTTGATGTATACAATTATTGTATGAAGATGTCTTCCCCATCAGTTTTGTACACCACCTGTTACTAATTTACAATCAGCTTTGTCTATATATGCGTCCCTCGTTCTCTTTGTGCTTTGCCAGATTGTCCTTGTAGTAAATCCTTCCAACCATTTCTCCATGTTTTCCTATGAATTCCTTGATAATCTTTTTTGTTTGCTTTGTTCTGTTTTTGTTTGCTTGTGTTCATGCTTTGTATTTGTGTAGTGAATTGCATCACCCTAATTTTTTGCCTTTGACATTTCACCTTAATATTTGCTGATACTACCACACATGTACGACCTCCAGCTTGTTGGTTGAAGATTTTGGATTTTAGACTTGAATCTGCTGCTGGTTGCCTGCCTTTAGCTCCTCTTCTTTGCAAACCATCACACAGAGACTGTGTCCAAAAAAGGCAAATGAGTTACTACAGCAGGGGTCACATACAGTAATCTCAAAGAACGTGGCCCAGTCGTTTTGCCTGTGACTGTAACAACTTTGGAATACCAGCTGTGGTTCTTTCAGCATTTAATTGCTATACTAAAAAGAATGCGGTGACCAGAAACTGACCTTTCCTTCTACACATCAGTAGTGCTTAAGGGAAAGGCAGTTTTATTTGGCTGTGCAACACTTCTTTGTCAGTTGAAAATAAACTACTACATTTGGGACTCTGACATCTTAGCTTTGAAACTATGTAGGAAATCCCAAGATTATTAATATGGAAGTTGCTTAATGTTTTAGTATATATTTAATACAATATATATTTTAGGAAGTGATAATATTAGTTCCACATATGTTACGTTTACTTCAGCATGTAATAACATGATGTTACATTTATAAAGAGTAAACACAAAACTCCTCATACACAGGGCGCAGTAGATATGAAACTGTACTAAAGAGAATAATACATTTGCAGACTGAGGTCTCCATATGCACAAAACAATAGACTTCAGCATCTTAAGATTTATCAACAGACACTTAAATTACCTGCTATTTAGGTTTTTGTCACTCGGCTGTCAGTCTAATTTGAACCAACAATGCGTGGACTATAATAATTGTGTGATCTTGAGGATGTTTGCTTTCATTCCTCAAGTTAAAAAATTGCTCAGGCGTTGGCAGCTCTGCATCGAGCTGACACTTGGCACAACCTGTAGATGCTTTCTTGCTCAGATCTGCAGCAACATTTGTTGTCAGCAAGCCATTCACACAAGAGAGGGCATTCAAAAGATGAAGAGAGGGGAGAAAACAGCCACTCTCAATCTCTGCCCCTGAATTCTCAAAACTCCACTTCACTACACTATGGCAGCAGGAGTGCCTGGGTGGCAACAATTGTTGACTGTCTGAACATGTCTTTCTGCATTTTTTTCCAGCTGGAGATGACTGACAACACTCACCACCCACTCTGCACTGTTTCAGCACATAATGAAGTGACTGATGTGTGTGGTTGAGCAGAGAATGTTGTGTGGTGCCATGTGTCAATCATGCTCAAATGAGCTAAGCCAAGAAAGGGGCAGCTCTTTGCCTCCTATTTCCATTCTATTATTCTGATTATAGACATTTACAAAGTAATACTGGCCTCTTAACACGTAAACATTTTAAAATACTAGTCTATAAGGTTTAATCATTTGAGGCTTTACACTATGTAGCTATATCAGACCGTATGCTGCAGAAATTCCAATAATTATCAAACAAATATGAAATATGAGCAGTTATGTTTGAGAACTGCCATTATTTCTTAGAGCATTTTAGGTCTGTGTGCTAGATAAAGAACAAAAGTCTGAAAAATATACTAAATTCCAGACTTTTAGCTATGAAAAGTGACAAGAAATATTTTTTAAAATGCAGTTAATGCATATTTTGAGCTGACACATTTGTTGCACATTTTGCTCTGAGTAAACAAACCTGTCTGAGTAAGCCGGGATGTTTAGAAATCTCTACATGTCTGCCTCCCTCTTCCCGCTCCACCACAACCACCCACACATGCAGGGCCTTGGAGTAGGGGTGTGTCACCAGGGTGCAGAGGAGGCTACCCCCCCCTCTGTCCCCTTCTGGCTGCCTCTGCCTCAATTTTATCCCACAACTTAGACATTCACATTACTCACACTCTCATTACACATACATATAGGATCTTGGGGGTGGGCACGATACACGGAATCCAAAGTACCATCAGGGTGTACACCTCACCCCTGGCGTCGTTGCCCACCTCTCAAGGTTAAATACACGTAGACATTGAGGGCTAGCAGGAGGGACCATGCGCTTACCTGCTGCTCTCTTGCAGGTAGCTCCATGCCCTCCTGGGTTTTAAATGCACCTTAGAACACACATGCATCAACACTACAATGAGCGTGTGGAGGGAGGTTTGGAGTCTTCTCTCACCCCCGTTCTCTGCGGCCTGCTGGAGCGGGGGGCTAGGAGGAGGAGTTGGCCGTCTGACTGCGGTCTGGAGTGTGGGGCCTCCCTGCTGCTGCGGAGTCGGGGCGGTCTGCTTCTCCCCACCGCAGGGAAAAGGGTAACACCTCCTGGGTCTGGGTGCAGTTCCCCCCTCCAGGGGCAAGGGTACCTAGACCCGGTTCGTAGAGTACGCTTGGGGAGTGTGATCGTGTGTACAGCGTCTCTTTATGTCTGTCTCCACGTTGGTTGAGTGTGGAGTAAGTGCATATGAGAGCATGAGGGTGGGAATGGATGTTTGTATCTGTGTGTGCCTGTATTTCTGTGTCTATATGTCAGGTTGGGTATCAGACGCCACCTCTCTGGGGACATCTCAGGCCCTCCAAGGCTTGGAGGCCTATCTCCCCCCACCACCACTTCCCCTGCCGGTGGCGGACTCCCTCAGACATCGGTGCGTTGGTGGTTCTTTGTGTCTGGGGATGGGCGTCCAGGTACACACCGGCTCACTCCTTGGCGGCCGCTTATCGGGGCCTGGAGCCTGGGGCTCGGTCACTCAGGCACAGCTGGCTGCCAGCGGAGCTCATGGGCGCGTCACTGCAACCCCCCCTGGCTTCTGCTCCGCGGCTGCTGAGTGAACCCTCATCTGGGACTCTCCTCAGCTCTTTCTGGGACAGTGGCGCAGCTGCCCCTCTGTTGGTCTTCCTTGGTCTCTTGTGTTCTGGGGGCCTCTGGATGTCCGGAGTTTTGATCTCCTCCACACCTGCTTCAAGCCCTGGAGGATGGGGCTGTGGCCCCCCCACACCCTCTAGCAGATCATTACATGAAGGAACCTTTTAAAAAAACAAGCGCGTCCATGCTCACAGGTGTACACACGGGTGATCACACCCACAAACTACACCCTTTTTGGCTCCTACCTCAAAGCACACTGTGTTCTGTTGATCTTATGTGCTGCACAATAATGTTTAATATTTAGTATTTACTGTCATATTCCCATATATCATTGTGATGTTGTTTATTCTATTACTCTTGTTCTCTTCTGCTTGTTTTCTTTTTTCTTTCTCAACAGGTGATCCAGGTGATCGATATATGTATTTTTTTTCTCTGCTCATTCTGTTGGTTTCCGTTTTTTGCCCTTCTCCCCCGTCCCTCTTCTCAGCTGTTTTTCTTTCCCTCTTTCTTTCTCCCCTTCTTTCCCCCAGTCAAGTCTGTCCCGTATTCAGCAAGTGAAAATAAAATAAACAATAAAAGGTGAATCAAATGGACCATTACGGCAAGGCTGGGATGGTCAATTTGGTAAAGTAAATCCGTTGGGCATCTTTCTTTGCCTTTAGACAAAAAAAAAAAGAAATGTCTACAACCGTTCCAATGTATCTACATTTTAAACAGTTTAAACAGTTAAGTTTATGCTAAACACACGTGGTCAATATAACCATAGACAAAGTGAACACCTTTTCTGTGTTTATGCATTATTATAGAATGACATAGTGGATGCCACGGGAGCAAAATATGAAGTGTCACATGATATCTCGTTTTTGCGTGATAAATGCAAAATGATAGAGCAAAACCGACTGTGCCAAAGTAAAGATTTATTTATGAAGTCAATGTCTGACAGGTGGTGTGGCTTGAATGAGCTGGCACAAAATGAGAGGAACCCATGGAAGGAAATGTATTGGAGGAATGAACAGAGCACTATGCTTGAAGGTTTGGTGACAGTGAACTTGATGAAGGCAGCAGACAGTCAGCTAGACAGATACACATAAATATTAAGAAAGACGACAGAAACTGGAGAAGAGAAGAAGGAGGAGGGAAAACACTTTAAAAACCGTCTTCTGTCTTCTGTCATTTCTAACCAGTCAACCAGTACCATAGCTGGCTTATTGAGGAATGTTACATTTTAGGAGTAGACACACACACACACTGTCACGGTCTGTCTTGAGGCAGCCAATGCGTCCCAAGCGTCAATTTTTAAAAGACTTTACGTGTTTTGTGTGAGTGATTATATAATTTCACTGGATGAATTTGCAAGATTGATTTTTTAAAACTAAGCTTGATTTTTCAGATCCAAATAAACAGATCTGGCCAAACAGACCTGTGCATTTAGTAACAAGTGTGCTGACATATATAAATAGTAAAATAATACCATTTTACCTCAAACACATAGCTAGACGCTGCTCTGGGTCAGTTGGCTCTCTAAAATTATTTCTCTTCCTCCTCAGATTTTATCCCTACCTGCCAATACGATTTGAAACCACCCCACCGACATCCTGAAATTTGTACAAATGCGGTCATGATAAAGCTTCGACTCCTGGATCAAACCATGAAATTTCCACTGCTTTCATGTTTAGACACATCAGGACCAGCTCATCATGCCTCGATGTCTACGTCATTTTTTTCACAGCAAGGATTACTTTTTTCTCGCAAAAAATGCAATGCATTCATTGTATATATACGTCACACAGCAAGTTCAAACCCAGAAAATTCAGAATTTCGTGATGCTTTTTGCAAATGGTTTGTAATGGCCTTAAATCTGAACATTTGAAGCCAACTTTAAGGCACTGTCACCTTGTTTCCTTGAAATCATTGCAAAAGTTAAAAAGGTAAGCTAGCCAAAAATCAACAAACAAACCTACCAGAAAAATAAAATAAAATCAGAAGTCCAAACCAACATTTTCTAAACCAGGGGTAGGCAACTCCAGGCCTCGAGTGCCGGTGTCCTGCAGGTTTTAGATCCCACCCTGGGTTAACACACCTGAATCAAATGATTAGTTCATTACCAGACCTCTGGAGAACTTCAAGAAATGCTGAGGAGTCATTTAGCCCTTTAAATCAGCTGTGATGGATCATGGACACATCTAAAACCTCCAGGACACCGGCACTCGAGGCCTGGAATTGCATACCCCTGTTCTAAACCTGTCATGGTCCTGGGCCATGTGGGCCCAGTATTCTTAGTTTTCATGTATTTTTGTATTTTGTTCTTTATTTAGGCCATGCTTCCTGGGTTGATCTGTTACGTTGTTCCTTATGTGTTTTCCCTTCGTGACTCTTACCCCCTGTGTGCCCCTCTGTGTATTTATGAGCCCTCGTCTCTCTTTGTGTTTTATTCTATGTTTTCCCCAGCCCGTTATGTCTGCGTTCTCCCCGTGCTCTCTCTCCTCCTGTTTGAACCTCTGTGTACTTCCTGTTTTACTTTGCCCATCTCCCATCAGTGTTACGTTCACTCCTGCCGTGTCTTGTTATGATTATCAGTGTCACCTGTGTTCCCCGTGTGCATCCACTTCCCCATATCATCCCTCATGTGTATTTAGTCTCTGTGTTTCATACAGTCTGTGTCGCGTCGTCTGTGTTCCCACCCCCTGTGTTCCGTATTTCCAGCCATAGCCTTTCCTTAGTTTGTCCAGTTTAGGTTTCTGTTGAGCTACTACTCATATGCTGCCTTCACTCTGTTTTGTTCCTTTCATCAGCCATAATAAAAGGCTCGCTTTTGTTTAAATCCACTCCTGCATCCTCGCTTGTGTTCGCACCTGGGTCCACCATACACATTCCCGCACGGTCTGCCTCCGCAGACCGTGACAAAACCATCAACATGGCAAAGGCTACATCAGCACATTTGTTTCACGTGAAGCTATCAGGGACGACAAAGATAGTGCCAAAATAAAAGTTGTCCACCAATCATGCTTTTTGTCTGCACACTTTCATTGACATATATCATTTCCACACAAGCCAACTCTTTGCTCCTGGGGTCCACAGATTAGGTAGAGTCTGCAGACTGTATACTGTAAATGTCTACCTTTCTCCTCATAACTTCAAAAACAAATGCATACAGATTTAATTTAGAAGTAAAAATCTGAAAACATTAACTTCCTAAACTTGCACCATACACATATTATACTTGATGAAAATGTATTCCTCAAATTTGTTGGAAAAGTAACCCGTAGGACACCAAAGAAGCATTTCCATCATCTTTTAAAAGTAGCATAGCATTAATATTTTGTTGGCGAGCTTATATCTAGTAACCCCTTAAGCATCTTCATTTTAGACAAATTTTAAAAGCACATTTGTTATATACAATTTTTAATACTGTACTTGTGCACAGCAGCTATGATATCTCTGTTTTACTTGCAGTGAATGAGTTTGACTGTGTGGAGAGTAGCCATGTGAACAGAGAGACAGTCTGTTAACCACATACTCATGGTTCAAGACCCTGAGCTGACCGAAAGACTCTTCACACATGTGTGGTCCAAAGGGGTCACAGTGCCCCCTCACAAGAGTCCCTTGTCTGTTCATACAAGCTGTTATTGTGCAGTCATATATCTAAAGCCCCTGAGCATCCAGAAAGTGTTGGCTAGAGGCTAGTAGAAGTTATACCCTGTTCTTTTTGTGTCCTCTTTGGTAAATATATGTAGTCAGTAGCAGCAGTGATGTCCAAGCTCCTTAAGTATGGAAGGTGGTAAACCATTTGTACAGGAGGTCATTTCATTTGATTCTCCTGTTTGACTGTGAAATGGGGTACAACAACCACCGGTCACGCCTAAACTTTTATCAGAAGAGTTCCCCAGAAGAAACAAGGGAGTGATTCGAGAGTCTGGTGAAAGCTCAGAGTCACTGCGTTCAGAAAAGTCTTGAGATGTCATCAGCTCCACTACTGAGCTGTGCTGCCAGGAAAGCTAAAAGATCCAAAAGACGTGATCACACTGAAAGTGGGTACCTAAGTCTGGTGATGGTATAATGTTTTAAATCGAGACAAAGTTGGTCGCAAAGCTGTGCTCCTTACCAATCTGAAAATCTGAACCTGTCTCAGTGCTGCTTATACAGCTGGATAAGAGAAGGTATCAGGGGACCTTAACCTTTTGGCAGTTAAAGCAGATTTAGACAAGTCAAAGTAAGTCTCAAAATTAACTTGTAGGTGTTCATTGAGATGGGAATTAACTTGGACCTAAGCATAATCTTACCAGTTAATCTGGGAATTCATTAAATGAATGACATGTATTGACGCAAAGGGCAAATAGCACATAAAACACAGTAGAAAATTTGAAAAAAAAAAAGTCCCAAAGAAAGTTAAAAGTGAATTCAGTTCATTCAAGTTTAAAAACCTTTGGCAAAGTTTAAAGACGCCACAAAGGCATGCTGATTCAGCTGTATTATTTAACATCTGTTAATAGAGCATGACATTCATTACATCAGATTCTTAGGCTCAATTAATGGAAGTTCAATAGGGAGATAAGTACTAGCCATCTGCAAAGGGTGTAGAGAGAAGGTTGTCCTCTAAAGTGCTCTAAAATTCAGCTGCAAGTGAAAGAGAAAGGGTTATAGGGTAATGTAAAACGGCTCAACCTCGGTGCCCTGACCAACTGGCTTGAATGCTGGCTTGTAGAGGCCACGGACCTTTTTCTTTTGAGCTTTAACCAGGTGGCCTCTGAAATAAATAACCATTTTAGGAGGAATCCGAAAGAGAAACTGACAAATACACAATAAATAGTAACAAGATAACAACAAAGGAAACATGGAAATCATGTTGTGTTTAAATTGGGGTTATGCAGATGAAGGTCAAAACCTACAAAGGCTGTGTCTTTACACATTAAAGGAGAACAGCTTTAACTGCATTATTTGAATTCCTTCAGAGCTTCAGAGAAGTTTTGAAAGCAAGGATGCTTTTTTAATATTTGGAAGATGTCACTAACTGTTAGTAAAAATAAAAATGTCAATCAAAAAAGCTAATTAAAATAAACCCGCTACTAATTAAATATAAAGACATGCTACGCTGTGACAGCAACAGTGAAGAAGGGTAAGTCCAGCGAAAGATGACTTGTCATCATAGTTGGTTGTCATTTTTGCGATTCCTACACAGATAGCATTTAGAAAACCAGCTATACTGACTTAAGATATGAGACATCATAAATTATCCCTAACTGCATATGCTTTACTGTGAGAGGACCAAAATGAGAAGAAAAAAACCCAACCATACAGAAATTTATTTTAATTGTATATTTACCCAGTGTGAATATGTAGATTTCCCATGATGCACTATTCAAGAGCAGCCTTCCCATCCTAAACCTCTTTCCTCCTCCTTCCTCACCCACCACCAGTTTAGAGAAAGCAGGCAGCAGGGTGGAAGCTGGCAGTGTGTCTGTAATGAATGGTAAATGAAGTCATGGCTGCTTCTTTTCATTAACACAGAAACAATTCTAACCATGATGAAGGTTAGTTTTGAATTCAGGCCCAACCACCGCAGACTTATAATTCATCTCACTATCATTGAAAACAGGTTGTCTTTGTACTGCCTCTGGTACAAAATGGCCTCAACAGCTGCAGCTGTAAGTTTTTGATGTTAATGAGGAACCAACTGAGAAAATGTAGTCTAAAAGGAAAGCAAGTAACAACTGTCGATGTGACTAAACAGTCAATTCACCTCAAAAATCTAAAGTTTATTAAACTTGAATGTTGATCAGATGACTGAGTCATTTAAGTTTCACAAATCATAAGGTGATTTTGACCAAAATGATAAACATTAATCCAGCTAATTTGGATTTTTAAGGCAGCATAAGGCCCAAGTTTGTTAAATTGAACCATGGTATGAATTTACAGTGAATTAATCAAGCAGAAACATAGTTAGCTCTGTGATTATGGAGACTGAGTGAGCAGATATATCAGGGCTGGATATATAGACATTTTCATCCCCCTTTATTCCATATCTCTAGCCAATATGTAAGCATGACTTTGAAACCTTTAATGCCTTGTGTCTCTACATGCTCCTTTCCAATTTGCATTTTAAAGTAGGAATATCAGCAGTATGCTGCAAACATGCAAAATGTAAAGCTGTTAGGCTAAATGTTTGATGGGAAAAAGTACACATGTAGCAAACATTATAAAATTATTTAACAATTTTTTTTTTTTTATTGGCAAGAAATGACCTGCCTTCACAGACCAGGTTGAGCCTATAAATAAAAGAATAACATGGAGTAGAAAGGAGATCTGAGGAGAAAGCATGGGGGCACAATGATAATAGGCTGCATTAGCCGCATCTGCTGGGAACAGGCCTGCAGTAAGGCTACTTGCTCAGTGAAGTGTAATCTTCAGTGGCCTGACCCCTGTGATAGCTAGAATAGTGAGTGATTTGGGTGGGACCAGTGGGGCCTTATACAAAGCAATGGGTTTCACGTTGGCAGGTAGGGTATACAAATAACACACATACAGCATAAACACAGGAGGGCATCAGACCGTGTACAAGCTCAGCATGAAAGGTAGATCAGCAGTGATATAGAGAGAAAACTAGATGTTGGAAAGGGGACTGTGGGGAAATTGGCTGGAGGGCGTGAAGGGATGAGAGAGAGAAGATGGAAACTAGACAGTGATGGTAAATAGAACAGAGCTGTAGATGTGGAGATGCAATGGAGGGAATGGATGATACTGACGATGACTATGGTGTATAAAGAGTGAGAGCTGAAAGCATAAAACAGGATAGTAGGTCAAAGAGGAGATGTAAAATGAACAGATGACCAGTGTTGGGAAGATTACTTTTAAAATGTGTTCCACTACAGATTACAAAATACACTCTAAAATGTATTTTGTAACATATTCCGTTACTGTCATGAATCTCTGTGTGGCAGGCAAGCAGAAGTGGTGGACCCAAAATGCAGAACTCAGACACGGAAGTGAAACTTAAAGCGCAGCTTTATTGCTGGGAAAACCTCGTACAAACTAAACTCACCAAAAGAAAACCAAAAGTCTGAACAGAGGAACCAAGGACTGAAACACTGGAAAAGAAATACTAAACTGGAGCAGGAGACTAAACACTAGGAACATAGAAGCAGAACACACAGCTAGTTGAGGGTACGACGCGAAATTGAGTACAGGAAAACAAAGGGCTAATATACACAGGGTGGTAATCAGGGAATGGGCAACAGGAGGGAGACACAGCTGGGAGAAATTGGACTAACGAGACAGGGGGAGCAAAGCGGCACACACTAACATAAGACAGACTTTCACAATAAAACAGGAAATAAGACACAAGGATGCAGACTAAGAAACACAGACTTAACACGGGCAGAACTAAGAATAAACCAGAATAAGCTGGAAAATAGAACATCATCATAATCATCACAAGCACTAAGAGAATAAGGAAACAATCAAACACACCAAAGTAACTTGAAAGGCAGATTCATCATAAAACCCAACAAAGCACCAGAGAAACAAAGAACAATCTATCATTCAAAAATAAACCAAAACATAACCGTGACAGTTACATTACTCAATGTGAGTAACGCATTCTGAATACTTTGGATTACTTAATATATTGTCATGCTTTTTACAACTACATGGATGTACTATTGCTGCGTGATTTATTACTATTAGTGAAGGCTACTCGCTATCAAGCTAACATTATTAGCTTAGATCAGGTTAGTTCATAGACTGCTTTCAGAACTGCTCATGATTATTTGCAGCTGTAGGCAAACTTTAGTTTTTACAAAAGAACTTCCGGATGTTTCCTTAGGTTGGAGGTGGAGTCTTTTGGTGCTGAGAGCAGCTTATTTGCTGGCCAACAGAGTTGCATTGAACAGTCAGAGTTCACCCATCCCTTTCTTCTTTAAATGTGAAGTGGTGTCAGATTTTCAAGTAAGAAATGCATTCCTGCCCGCGCACTGCTGGCTCTGTCATGCTGGCTTTGGGTCCATTGTGTCACTGACGCCACCAACATTAACAGGACGCTTACATTAGAGCCTCTTATTTCGTGTTTTGTTTGGGTTCCCGACAATGCGTGGAATTACCAAAATTAGAGAGGGGATAGCCTAACATATGAAACAGGAAAAGAAGATAACAGTAAAGATGATCACATGCTTGTAAGGATAATGCATAAGGATACCTATAAAACAAAACAAGTGTCAAAACAGCACTTATGATTGGGTTAATTTTTTACATTGCAGTGTGGGATGGAAATTCCAAGGTACACAAAGGTCTTGATTCTCAATGCTCTTCTAATAAACCTTTGACTGAATAATGTGCTTTTGATTAAATGATGAGTTTTAACTTTGTTTTTTATTGTTAGTCCTGTAACGTCTAGGCTGCCGTGGAGGGCAGCTGGCTGGTACTGGATAGTCTTTAGCCAATGCAGCTCACGTGGGTTTTCCAGGCTATAAAAGATGACAGTTGTGTTCGCTCTGTCTCTCTCCTGCCTCCAATTTGTGCTTGCACCTTCAACAGTTCTGCAGCACCTATGACACACAGGCTGCACTGCCTGCACTACTGATATTGCACACCTTCCAACGCTGTTGTTATTTTGTATCCGTTTATTTTTAATGCGCTCCATTAAATTTACATACTCCTACTTGTCACTTTCTTTTTGTGAGTTTGATAGTCTGCATTAATTTGAAATGTATTAGTTCCATTTAAGTCGCGCATTCTCACAGATGTGAGTAAAGTGGGCAGTATATTAGAAACACCTTTTAACAACAAATGCCATCACACTTCAAATTACTGCAAAGAAATGAATAAACACACCGAGAACTAAAGGAGCTGTTCAAATGCATGCTGCTTATTTCACATAAGGTGGGATTGCACAGCTGTTGCGTGGCCTTCCTATCCATGTTTTCTTTTGTTCTCACCATTTATTATCCTTTCCTCAGTAACTTCAACAGTAATAGGCCTCACTCGCTCACGCACAAACAGCGAGCGAACCTAGAAGCTTAAAATGTGCTCAGCATACAATCAAATCATATCACACTCGCGCACCAGCAGAGCTGACCCTTGCCTCATGCTCGTCATGCCGCCACGCATCTATTTTAAGCTGATGATAGCCACAGCTGAAACCAGTTGACCAATTGACTTGACCGTTGTGTCCTTTGTCCTTCAAGTTGTGCTGTGGCCGTTTGCGAATTGGAGGTAACCCAACTCTTCCCACTTTTCCACATCCCTCCATCCTAACGGCCCTGTAGGTACCTGACCTTTAAGAAAGTGTGTGGAGAAACGAAGCGGGGAGGAGGATTGAGAGAGGCTCAGGAGATGTGTGTACCCCCCAGGGAGATGGACAGACTGGTAGACATGGGATGTAGTGGCACTTGAAAGCAAATGGGAATCAGGATGGAAATAGAGGCACATCAGCAACTGTTGCCTGCAGGGTAGAGAGAAGTTGTTTGGTGTGCACCACTGAGGTGGAAATGTGTGGATGGCCCGGCATGGTGGGTGGGCAATAGCTTTTTTTAAAGGAAAAAATAAGGATTTTACAGCTATGGAGATTTTTCTTACCATATGTTTATGAAATACTCATGTGCTGTTGGTAGTATGTAGGATCTCATTCAGAACATCACTTAAATCCTTGCTGGCATCTTGACAGTTGTAAGGTCCCGAATAACTTGTGGTGCACCTGAGGAACTGGATGTGCTATCGCCCAACTACCGCATTCAGTCAATTATGTCTTGAGAAGTCTGTGTTTTTTCTTTTTTTTCCCCCCCACAATGCCTCTCCCTGTATCGCATACAGAGTACTTTTATTCGAAATTAACCAATGTGTTCTCCCAAGCTTATACAGCAGTTCTCAGCCTTAAGAGCAAACGCATTTACTATGCAGTGCTTGTAAACATCTGATTAACACTGCCTGCCCCCCCCCACCACACACACACACACACACACACACACACACACACACACACACACACACACACACACACACAAACAATATTGCAAACATATTCACATGCACAAACAAATCATGCAAACAAGAAATAATTCTTTAAAACAGGGACACCGACAATTGAACTGTGTAATGCAATGTTTAAGATGACAACTGAAAAACCACTCTAAAGCATATATGATAATATATCAAGCAGAGGCATGTGCACAGCCACAGTGCCGAACGACAGTACATTCATACAAACATTCCTCCCCCTGTTACTGCTCTGTCTCCGGCTGTCACTAAAGTGCACCCTTTTACCCTTTTACAGGTACATAATGACAAGCATGTTGACAGTGGAGTTTGAGTAGAGGAAACCTTTTTTCCTCGTTGAGCAAATCCAAAGTTGTCATTATTAAAAACTAATTTTCAGAGCCATCTGTTTCCATCTGCAACATTACCCTTTGCCTCTAAAGGGGTTATTGATTTGGGTCCTAATCTACAAGTAAATATATTGTTTGAGTTTATTTTTTTCCATGCTGTCAGCAATGTTAAAAGGACACAGCTCATCTGGCTGATGGATGGGAGCAAATGTAGCCCAGGGCCTAAGGGTGGACTGCAAGAGAAATGTACCTTATAACACACATAAAAGCACACACACACACACATATAAACAACCCCTCCAGATGGGTCCCCCCTTGTGAGCAGTTTGTAGGGTCCAATTATGTGAGTTCGCATGTGTGTGCGTGTGTGTGTGTGTTGTGTTAAGGGGGTGTTAAGGGGGTTAAAAACTCTGATAGCAAAGTGTTTAGAAAACTATTACTGCAGATGTCAGCTGCAAAAGGCTTCAAGTGTAAAACATCTTTTAAAATAACACAGCTAGGTCACAGGACGTACCATCTATACTGACCATATGCACACTATACCACCCACACTGAGTTCTGGTCAGGTTATTGTTACCATAAACTAGCCTAATACAACATTACAGTTATTTGTTGTTTCGTGTCTGGGGCACTGACGTGTAAGCACAAGCTTTACTGAGAAGTAGATAAAGATGAAAGAGCAAGATAGCTGGTGCTGTAAATGAATGCCATAAAGCACGAATGCTGGATATGCCACCTCCTTCATCTGCAGCTGCTGAGCTTTTAGCGTTTAGTGCCTTTCTTGCATCACAGGGCACCGCCACATTTATGTTGCCTTGCTAGAGCTAGCAGCCAGTCTGCTGGGTTTTGATGTAAACCATTTTAGCCTTTGCTATGAAAGCTAGTACTTCTAAGGATGGCAATTTAGGTTACTCAGTTGGAGCAAACTACTTTGGTCTTTTCGTGTGCATGGCGTCGCATGACTACAGAATCAGGCTTTAAGTTAGTAGGGCTTCTCGCTTGTGCTTTGTTATTCAGGCGGGCGAATTAGAACATACAATACAATCGTGTAATTACTGGAAATTATTTAGATAACATCTGGGTTAAAACCCACGCAAGCTCCTTTCACAGCTAACTCCTCCAGCAAACCTGACAGCCAGGAGGCACAAAGAGGTCAAAGCTGAGCACAAGTCCCTCTGGGGGGCTCTCGTAACCTTCAACCTTTAGGTGTTCATCCTCAATGTTCATTTCCTAGAGGTGTCGGAGGAAGACAACCCAAGAGGTGCTGTATGCAAAGGCGAGAAAAGGAAGTGCGGGGAGGGAGGGAAAGGGAACTTGAGAAGGTGAAAGAGGACAGAAAGTGCTTTGAATGAGTGTGGTTAAGGAGAGACTCAAGGAGAAGAAAGAGGAGAGGTAGGACGGAGGAGAGTGGAGAGAGTGTGGCTACAAACAGGGTATGTGGGGTTAACAGAAAGGAGAGACTGGGGGGGGAGGAGCAGCGCTCGAAGAAAGAATACAATGAAGACGAGGTTGCATTAGCAGCACGTCTCAGGCCAATTACTCTGCTGCTAACCCTCTCTTCTATCTCTCCTCTGGCTTCCTTCTCTCTCTGTGTCCTCTCCTCTCACTTTCCCTTTCTCTACCGCTCTCTCACTTTCCCTATCTGGGCTCTAACTATCCATGTGCTGTCAGCAGCAACAGATCCCTATATGATACCGGTGTGCACTGGCAGGTTTTATCTTCCTTTGCTACAATAGGAAAGGAGGATCTGAAAGAAGATAAGATAGGACCAACCAACAGTGACAACAGCAAACACATAACAGCATGGCGCATGCTTTGCACAGTGCTTCACTGCCATCTAGTGGCAGGCAGCTCAGCAGGACCTCCATATAATGGCTCTGGTAATAAGTTACAGGTTGTTGCGTTGCAGTAATGTAATCAAAAAGCTCATCTGAGAAGGTGTTTTTACAGATGAATGCAATGTACAGGTACAGGTCTTCGAATTTGTGGTACACCTGTGCACAAGTGAGCTTTAAGTGTCTGTGTTTTCTGCAGTTCCTCTGAAGTAAGCAAAAACACCTTGTGCTGGTTCACCAACGACTCAGTGATGCAAATTATAGTAGCTTAAGCAGCTTGGTGCCATGTTGATAATAACACACGTGAGAATTTAAAACAGTTTCTTAAACTTTTTGCTCTGTATATGCATTGCTCTTTTTCTGACTTGTGATGCTGATGATTTGCCCAATATAAACTGAATTTATTTCAGGTCAAGCTAATAAGTATCATGCAAATATATTCTGGAAGAAAAATGAACCATAAATCCAAGTAAATCATTTTCTTTATTTTCTTTAGAAAATAAAAGAATATCAAATGCATATAATATGCATCATATAGTACATATTTGTGAGATTAACTGAACGGTTTTGAGGTATATATTAGTCTGTCAACAGAGTCATCATCAGAGAACAAAAACATTATGGTCTGAGCAGAGCTGAGTGACAAAAACATAAACCTTAAGAACAAAGGGTTACTCCTTTAAAATTAGATATTTGTAGACTCAATTAAGTGATTAATGCAATTATGAAAGATGGCATAATCTGAGGTAAGGAAAGAGCAAATGTATCACTGCTGTCCAGCGCCCATAGTAAAAAACAATTATTTTTCCTTTAGATATTCATTCATTTAATGACTTAATAAATTTTACTTGCAAATATTAATTAACCTTGACCACATCAAAAGGTTTTAGGCGCCGCACCAGCCTGTCATCCCAGATGATTAACTGTGTGCAGCATAGTAAAAAACAAAGCCATGCCATGGATACTGTGTTAGGTTGTCATCTGCCTAATAGGGTGTTAATAGTATAACTGGTAGGCTAATTTGCATTCTGCAAGAATAACACCAAAGTTTGTAAAAGAACATCTGTGAAATGTTGTTGTTAAATACTTTGTACACAGACTTTACTTGTTAACTTTTAATTAGAAAGTATTTAGATAAATGCTAAACGTGGGGCTAATCTCAAAGGGCTTTTTATTTGCATGCAAATGTATGTATGTGTCCAATAGTCCACTGTCGTAGGTGTATGTTTGAGCGTGTGTGTGTACGTGTGCACGTGTGTGTAAGCAGGGGTTAGCGTAGGTGCAAAGAGCTGGAAACAGATAAAAATAAAATCACAGGCCCACTTCAGAAATAATGGGACATCTGGTCCAGACATCTGGAGCCAGAGGACTTTTAGGAGCTTCCCAGCACCCTCTCACCTTGTGGGTAAATTAGCAAAGTGAAAAAATATAGCAGGGGTAAACGATGCTGACAATCACACAGAGGGAGGACAGTTGAGACAGGTTGCCTGTGAATTCATCATTTGGAGGTCTTTTTTTGTTTCACGTAAATAAAGGGTGATAGCTGATGTTCCATGTGGGAGTTGAAATGTGAATGCGAGTGTGTGAGAGAAGGGGGGGGGGGCGGTATTTGAAAGCAGATGGAGGTGGGAACCATCTCATTACTCTTTGGCAAGAACTGATCAGTTTCCTCCTTTGAGCTAATAAATAAAAGTGTTTCTAAACAAAGATTATTATTCCAGGTAGGCTGTACAATGGATGATTGACGGTTCTCTTCTTCACGAAGACATCAGTAAAAAAAAAAAAAAATCTCTTTTCTGGACCTGACCGGCAGAATCGCCAAGAATTTACCAATGATTTTTGAAACCTATTCCTGAAATGTCAAATTTGTCATAAATTAGCTTTCGGAAATAGGTTTGGAATAAATTTGCAAAATAGACTCTTTAGTTAAAAAAAAAAAAGTTGTTCTTGACATTGCCAAGTATAGACAGACAGCTCATCAATTAAAGTTTTCCAGGTTTAAATCTTGCAGTGCAACCTGAGCTTGCAAGACACTGTCTGCCTTTGTAAGTACACATCATGGGCTGATGGGTTGGCATGAGTCTGCTTGAGAGGGAAAGAGAGAGCGAGATGGTGTCAGATGCGATATTGATGACAAGCCACTATGCTAGTCTCTTGTTTCCCCTTGGCTCATTGTAAGGTCACAGTGGAAAGGTGGGACAACAAATGCCACCAAGTCACTCTGACAGCTTGACCCCTGGGAGAGCAGATACCCTTTTCATCAGATGCCCCTCCTCCCAAGCGCCCCATTCCGTGTCCTTTCTTTGGTCTTTCTTTTCATTTTATCCAATTCATCTTTATTTAACATTTACTTTTCTCCATATGGACTCCAGTGCTACCAACTGTTTGCCCTCTTTGTCCTGTTTTCCCTTTTCATCTATATACCTATACTTACACACCCTAAGACACACAGCCTTGCCCTCCCTGGCAGTTTCCTGGGGTTTTCAATCTCATGTCACAAATAGGTAATAAAGATGCCATCAAAAGGACACCAGAGCATCCACATTCTGCCTATTTTCCCTCCCACTCATAAATCTCCAGAGGGCAGAAGGACATATGTACATCACCTAGCGAACTTCACCGCATTGAGTTATGTTTAGTGCAGGCTTGTTCCCAACGTGATCCAAATGTATAACACTCATGTGGACAGAGAAAGAACAAGAAGCATACTGTGTAAATAGGGCTAATGGTGGTCAGCGAATGCAAGCCATTAAGTAATCTGGAGTACAAAGCAAAATGTATCTTCAAGGGCCCTTCTCAGCATGCTAACCACAGAGAGGAGGAAGATGCAAGGGAAGGACAGGAAACACATACTGTATTTATTCCCCTCCAGCTCCTCCTCAGACAGTCAGATAGGCTCTGAGCATAATGTCCTGTCAGATATGACCTTGAGCAAGTCCATTGTCTCCCAGGATCTTCACTCACACTGTCACATCAGGCCACTTCAGTGTTCTCAATAAAAACAACACAACAACAGCATCCCAATGATGTATTGCTGCGCATCAGTTGCATTAGCAAGCAGCTAGCAACGGCTAGCTCATGAAAGCTGCTTGGCAGCTCATGAAAGTCAAGGTCATAGATATCCCTTTGAAAATGAAATTTCACTAAATTTATAATAGCCGTCAATGTTTGCCTTGGGTACTTTTATTTCATGCTTTTTTTCTAATCTTCTCCTGTCCACTCTTTGTGATCCCGTTCTTGGCTGACAGAAATGAAATCCAGCATGGTCTTCTGTTGCTGTAGCTACTTCAAGGTTCCACATGTTGTGCTTTCAACAGTGTGCCTTTGAAATAATGTTCGAGCTACTGTATCAGCCATTTCTACAGTTTTAACATCGTGCATTAAATTTACAGGAACTTACCCTATTAGTTAAACAGCTTTGAGCTGTATTACGATCTCTCTTTGCAATTTCCCATTTTTGTTTTATTCTGTGCGCCTCCTGAAAATCATGCTCACTGATTATTGAGGAAATTAAAATTATTACTGTTATGCGAGGCAAAATTTGATTAGATGCTCACTAAAGCCTGTTTGCTTAAATTTTGTCAAAATAAAATAAAAGGCATCTGTGGTGTACTGCTCCCAAATATACACGTCATTGTATTGTATTAATAAACAATGTCAGCTGTATAATGTGTTGGATCCGGACTAAATGTGTGTTGTTTCACAGCTGGGGCAGGTTTGTCATTCACAGTAATTGGATCTGTACAGTATAATCTTTATGATTTAGCCTGTCTTGTTCTTGTGCTTGGTTTAAATGACATTATATAACGGCTGTCTCAATAAAACCATTGAACAAACAGGAAAAAAATCCCAGAGACATTCCTAAGCTTGGTAAATAACGGTGCCTTTAAATGTATTATTAAATTGCAGCTTAGAAGAACTTTTTACTTCAGTCAGTTTACTTGAAGTTGCATGAACACATAGGCTCAAATCTGCAAAACATCAGTAAATGGTAATGTGGCAGACAGGACTTGCATGTATTCCAGTTCCAGATTTAAAAGTTACACTTAGTATTTTGGATGTCCAAAATGTTAGGAATTGGAGTGTGGCGCTTTAAAATGCCAAATTTAGGGCCGTGCCTTTAGGAATTATCTCACCTTCATGCGTATGTTTATGTCACTGCACATGGCATTGCACGAGCTTTAGTTCCAGCTAAGTGGCACATAGTTCTCATCTGTGCCCTTATGGCATTTCAGTGATTCACTCCGAATGACTCATTTGACTACACCTTTGTGTGATGAGGGACTCAGATGGGGTTTAAATGATGATTGTCTGAATTATTTCTAAATGTCTGCACCATTTAAAATATGAATATGTAAGAAGGAAATACAGACAAGAATGAAAACTTAGTTATAAATGATGGGGTTCGCCAATAATGGATTGGTGACCTGTTCAGGGTGTACCCCTTTTTGCACCCTGTGACAGCTGGGATGGATGGATGGATGGATGGATAGCTGAAGATAGGTTTGTTTGAGAAATGGTGACATGTCTGCAGAGAGGGCATGTATCTCAACATGTCACATGGATAAATCACAGATGCGTGGGTTCGTGTAGGTGTAAAGGTACTTATATGTACTTATGTGTGCAGGTGTGTGTAAGGGAGGTAAGGTAAGGAAGGATGGGGGAGGAAGAGAGCGGATGAGGGTGTCCAGGTGAAATGTTGTGATAACAGCAGAACTGCATTCCCAATTATAAACTATCCATTCCAAGAATTTTTTTTTTTTAAAGGAGCCTTGTTGTTGAACTGTGGGTATGTGCAGTCAATCAAAAGCACCCCCAGGGTTGAAGATCAGCTTTGGCCCATCCTTGCGTAAAGTTGGAAAGATATGTCTGGCACATTCTTCTAAGCACAAGGGCATCACATGAGCTTCAGTCCTAGTATCATGCTTCAGATTATGGCACCCCGGAGTGTTGCTTGTGGGTTCATTTTGTGTTGCAGTCACAAGACAAGCTTGAAATTATGTGGAGATATCACATGTTGGAATTAATAGGAGGCTAAGCATATGAGTCTTCCAGGGTAAGACACTTCCTGATAGAATTTTTGTATTTCATTTTTGTTCCCAATTTTGAACTTTTCAGACACCAAGCCGTGAGTAAGTAAGTTCTGACCTCAAGCTTTCACACTGATTCAAAAACTCATGCAGTGGTGTTTTAGTGGATGAGAGAACATAAATGCTGTTAACTCACCTTACAAAATCTGAAACAGCTTTTATGCAGATCTCTGGAGTATTCGTGCACAGTTTGCATCTGTTGGCAGACAATTTTAATTTCCACTGGGATTTTTTTTCATGTAATTTTGATTTTTTTTATACAATGTTTTTTTTGACAAGACCCAACTGCAGTTGGTACACCATTGTTTTTGTACACACCTGTTTTATAGTTGAAGTGAGTCATTCCTGTGATTTTATTCATCTTGCTAATTTAACACCCACCTACAGTTGTGGTCAGAAGTTTACATCCACTCGTCATGGGCATGAATGTCGTGGTAAGATTTGTTTGAACTGTTCTATTTCCAGGGTGGACTGATTGTACAGCACACATCTTTCATCTCTTGTAAAACACAAAGTGGGTGCACAGTCTTTTTCTTGCATGTGTATATTCCACTCTGGTAAAACAGCAGTTCAAAGAAATCATTAAAAGCTCCAAATTACCATGACATGTATATCAACGATGAGTGGATGTAAATTTCTGACCAGAACTGTAAATTCAACACCGATCACTTTAAAGACCAACAACAGAAAACATCATGGGTTTGAAGAAATATCTAAGGATGCAGTGTGTGCCGATGTGACACTAAGAATACAACAGTTCATGACATAATTTAGCATCATTTTCACAATTCTGGCTCATGTCCTAAAGTGAACTCAAAGTCTAATAGTTTTTTGTAAACAAATGAAAATTGTCTCCTTCTTGTACTGGAGAATGTGTATATACTTTGAACCATTCCTGATAACGCACAGAAACAAGCCCCTGTGTGACCAGACAAACTAAATCTCAAATTACACTCAGAAGTACAGTTACAAAAATTAAAATCAATGATATCAGTACCTATTACTGATAGGTAGCTCATGAAAGCTACTTGGCAGCTCATGAAAGTCAAGGTCATAGATATCCCTTTGAAAATGAAATTTCACTAAATTTATAATAGCCGTCAATGTTTGCCTTGGGTACTTTTATTTCATGCTTTTTTTCTAATCTTCTCCTGTCCACTCTTTGTGATCCCATTCTTGGCTGACAGAAATGAAATCCAGCATGGTCTTCTGTTGCTGTAGCTACTTCAAGGTTCCACATGTTGTGCTTTCAACAGTGTGCCTTTGAAATAATGTTCGAGCTACTGTATCAGCCATTTCTACAGTTTTAACATCGTGCATTAAATTTACAGGAACTTACCCTATTAGTTAAACAGCTTTGAGCTGTATTACGATCTCTCTTTGCAATTTCCCATTTTTGTTTTATTCTGTGCGCCTCCTGAAAATCCTGCTCACTGATTATTGAGGAAATTAAAATTATTACTGTTATGCGAGGCAAAATTTGATTAGATGCTCACTAAAGCCTGTTTGCTTAAATTTTGTCAAAATAAAATAAAAGGCATCTGTGGTGTACTGCTCCCAAATATACACGTCATTGTATTGTATTAATAAACAATGTCAGCTGTATAATGTGTTGGATCCGGACTAAATGTGTGTTGTTTCACAGCAGTAACAGAATGAAAAAGCCTTTTCCGGAGCAAGAATTGATTTTCTCTAAAACCAATGAGGCAACAATTGACTTAGTTTTTGAGATATGGATGTATAAAAAGTTACTAAGCGATTATTTTCCATCAACAAATCGAACCCTTCCGGAAACTCAATTTTATACCTTAATGATATACTCAAAAACCTCAAACTGAGGCTTTGAAATAGTCACACTGTTAGCAGGCAGAAACAAGAACCTGTGGTGGGCCAATCGATAGAAACTTCATTACCAGGAAGCCGGGCTAGTAATCTCCTTGGCTGCAGCTGTGAGGGACATACATTCTACCACAGCACCTGTTCTCAATGATATATCCAGTCTGCACCTGCACAGGCACAAAGGCACACTCACACTACTCTGCGGTTTAACACTCCCTCACTATCTTACCATCTCTTTTCTCTGTCTGTCTCAAATACGAGCTCACAAGGATTTTGTGTTATTTCATACTCTTGCCTTGCTTCTCTCTCCCAGCCTTAGATGAGCTTTCTTACATTTGTGCCAGGATGCATCTTTAGCAGCTGATAAGAGCAGAAAAGGGAGAAAAACTGATGGGTGAAAACAGAAGAAGAGAGAAGCAGCAGGGGAGATGTGAGGAGGGGGTGGAGAGCAGTTGAAGTTTTTTTCTTTCTTTCTTTCTTTTTCAGTTAATACAAATAGACCTTTGGGGTTCAGAAATTGTGTAGTATAATATCATGTTAGGACAGCTCCATTTTACACCAAAATTGGTTCTATAATGGCAAGCCACAGAGACATTTTAAAGTATTTTTCCTTTCTAGCTTTCCCTCTTTGAGAAAATTGGGTCTCCACAGGAAAAATGACAAATCATCGAGTTATCAGGGATAAGTACTTTTGCAAGTTTTTAGCCTTGGACCCGATTCTTACACTTGTAGCGATCTAATTCAGCTATAAAACCAAGGCAGGTAATAACAAAACTAAAGATTAGGTCCAAGATGGTATTTGGGACCCAACTAGAAACAAGCAACCAAAGTAGTCCTATATATCTGGACTGTTAACATGTAGCCGAAACACACCTTTTTTTCCTTCTTTTATGTTAATTCAACCAGTAGATGGCACTGACAGAGCAATAACAACTACTGCTTACTTTATAATAACTCTTTTCTACCTTACTTAAATAAAAAATTGTATTCCCATAATGTTAAAGAAAATAGTTCTCCTGCTCATTACTAGGAGCAGAACTAATCACTATCTGTTATCTCCTCCTTGGAGATGAGTAGAAATGCTGTGGGCAATACTGGAGACTGTCCTCTTGAGACAGAGGGATGCACTAAGAGCACACGGCTGCATAATGTTGTTTCCAAACAGAAATATAGAAACAAGATAGGTTTTTTATTGGCATTTAGGCCTACCCTTCTATCATGGTGCTAAAGGTTTATACTGAGACTTTGTCAAGAAATATCTATATGCTAACAGCTCCCATTATGCATCCCGGTACTGCAAAGTAAAGTAACTGTAGGGGCTTTCTACTGTGGCTCCCACTCAACTATGACTGACATAATATATGTGAACTAAATGGATTTCTGCCCAAATGAATAAATTTACCCACATTTCATTGTGTGCTACTCCATTAAACTGAAATCTGTGCTTAATCTGCAACAATTATCGGCTTGTGATAAACACAGCAAAAGCAAGTTTGATTAATTCAGTGGTAGAAAACAAGTATTTCCGACTGCAGTGTATTGATTTGCCAAGAAGCAGTTCTACAAAAATATAAAAAGCTGTGGTACATATGTCTGGAAATGAGTAATCATATACAATAGGGTTTTCTCAAGCTATATGCAGTAACTACATGTTGTTTCTTTTGATTTCACATTAATTACAATATGTGTGTGTGTGTGTGTGTGTGTGTGTGTGTGTGTGTGTGTGTGTGTGTGTGTGTGTGTGTGTGTGTGTGTGTGTGTGTGTTGCCAGAGTTTCTCTAGCTTGTACAATGGATTTGAGGTACTGTGTCCTTGTCCTTGTTGTTAAATCAAACCAATTACACTGTAATTGGTTGTTTTGGCCAGATTGTTGTTTTCAGTATGAGCTTATATAGATGTTGCTTTGCATAAGGTGATTTTTGTGATAGGTTGCAAGTAAGTTTTGTTGTAATGATTTTTCTGTGTAGACCTCAGTTGTAAAACATAAATGCAATCCTTTGTGTAGTTGTAGTTTAATAGGTCCTCTTAGCACCAGTTCCTTAGAGCCATGTCAGTAGCTTTAGTCTTTTCATGTGTAGCCTTTATATGATTTATAGCTGCTACAGTGCACCAACACTTGTAGGTAGGTAGGTAGGTAGGTAGGTAGGTAGGTAGGTAGATAGATAGATAGATAGATAGATAGATAGATAGATAGATAGATAGATAGATAGATAGATAGATAGATAGATAGATAGATAGATAGATAGATAGATAGATAGATAGATAGATAGTATTGCTTCTTCATCTTCTATCATCCTTACTTAACAGCCATGAATCTGTATTGTGGATATCAAGATAGCTTAGCAGCCCTTTGATTAAATGAATAGACCAAGTTTAGAGGACATCTGTTAGCAGATCTGGGAAAAGATTACTCAGCCTCATCTCATACAGACAGAGTAGCAAATGATGTAATTAAGGCCACAAAAATACTGCCTCTTGGCCTTGGCCTCTCGCCTCATTCAATCTTTTGTAGTGTAATATAATAATACGATTCCACTTTACAGAATGCACAAAAAATAAATAAAATATTGAAATTTCTGTTGCTTAATACACTTGAGAAATCGTAGAGCTGTCGACTGCAATTTTAAACAGAAAATTAATAGGCTTAGATTAAAATCTTTGTGAGATGTAGAAGTAGAAGATAAAGAAATTAACATGACTAGCAGGCCAGACTATGGGCCAAACTAGGGCACTGCATTCATAAAGATGATTTATATACCAGAAACACAAAACTGATGTAATGTTCTTACTTTACATTCTAATTGATTTTTTCCAGACCTTGTTTTCTATGGCCCTCAGTTTGTTGTTTCTGAAGCTGAGATGAGCTTCACAAGCTTTGAGGACTAACAGATACACAAGTCATTAAAATACATCACTTTCACTGGTCTTTCTGTTCAGCTTCCCATGATGCAACTACTATAGGGTAAATCATGTAATGCCAACAGCTTTATTCTGGTGTACAACTCTAATTCTGTCATGTCATCTCAAGCAACTAAACCTCAGACCTTCTGTACCTAAAGGCAGCTTTCAAATGAGTCTAATTTCCCTCATCTGCTTCTTTCCCACGCTCTAAAGCCTCTTGGCCTATCATGTCTTAAGTCTGTGTTTACAGAAATATTTCCGAGCTCAGTGCATGGACCAGAAAAACTCTGGTTACAGGATGTAACATTTATTTGGAGATTATTCAGTATACTAGAAGTTTTATCACTGGAATATATGCTACATTATCCAAGTGCGTCAAAAATATTACAGAAAATACGACAACTATTACTATTCCTAATAAAGAAGGAAATGCATGAAGTGTGTTACTAAGATTAAGCCCCAGTTTTGCCCAGCCACCAACCCTTGCAATGAAGAAATACCTAACACAGTATGACACATACTGCGTGTGTGTGACTGTCTCAATCTGCCCTTTTCCAAAGAACTTCAATCATTTAGTTTCTCTGAGCAGTATGCTTCCAATCCCAGCAAACAGCTGGCCTGGCATTTAGAACACATGGGGATTAGTGGGTTGATTTATTTAGAGGCTCAATCCAGAGTCTGACCATTGCACCACTTATGATGCCAAGATCACCTCTCTGCTGGCTTGCTGATTATATTTTCATTTTTCTTCTATTGATTTCATCCATATTCTGCATGTATGAAGAAGCCATATTTGAATGAATCTCACAATTTGCTTATGTTTACGATCAATCTAAATCATGTCTGCATCTTAACAATATACTTTCCTATCTATAGATGCATTTAGAAAATCAAAGTCTCCATTTAGGGGTTGTAAGAAGCATCTTACAGTTTATCATATATTTTTCTTTAATTGATTCTGTGGATTTTTATTTCTGCTGTGATTGTTAACTACTGCTGGATTAAACTAATCTGTAGGCGCCTGATATTTTACATCTGGCTTAGTCTCCTGAGTCAGTATAAGCTCAGTTGGCAATCATATGTTTTTAGTTTGCCACACAGACAGGTTGGCAGAAGCCGTGTGGGCGTGTGTAGAAGGTGCAGGTGTGTCAATGTGCTTTGATAGCGTCGTTTAAAAAAACAAAAGAATCTGTGAACCAAAGAAGGATTTCCCACTTGCCATCGTCTCTCATTGGTTGTCACAAGGGCCTGATTTGCATATGGTGGGAGTGTCCTGAGCAGGCAGTGGGATGAATGACTTGTTCAAGTCAGATAGAAATAAGGCATAGCACTTAGCAGAGGTCTGCACAGCTCAACGCTCAAAATGCCTGGCTTACTTAAGCTGCTCCTCTTCCTGCTATGAGTGGAAAGTGCTACAAACGGACATAAACATGTTCAACAGCAGACATCCTAGACTCAGCAAAAGAGGAAGAATATGGGTAAGTTTCACAACAATTTGCTTCACAAACAGAATTTAATGTTACGCAGCTACACATATGTTAGATGGCTTTGTGAGCACCATTTCATATCATTAAGGCAGATATAGGATTAGGCCCTTATACATCATATTGTTTTTCATCTTTCTCTTAAACTTGTGCAGATAAACCTTGATTTCATAACAGTCTAATTTCAGGGCCTGATTTAAATACTTCATAAACTGAACATATGGATGTTATTTTGTTATTTAGGTTTCAGAACAGCTCTGTAACTGATAGGAAAACAAAATATTTATTTTTAATGAGAATAAGAATAATATATCCCAAATACCTATTTCTTTACTAACTTTAATTAAACCACAACATCTTCATCTTTTAACATTTTTTCTTGTGTTTACAGGGATTGTGCATCCTTTTGCTTTACACCAACCCCCTTTCCTGTTTGGCAAATTTCAGTCAAGCAAAAGAGCTCATCTATAAGATAAAGGAGGGATTACCAAGGGGGACTTTTATAGGAGCTATTGGAGTAGATTTAAATTTGGATTTCTCTGTTGACCCCCCCTTTATATTCAGTCTCGCTCAAAAGAAGGTCAGTGAACAGTATGTGAACCTAAATAATACCACCGGGGAGCTTTACACATCTGCTACAGAGATTGACAGGGAGACTCTCTGTGCTGATAACTTAGAGGGACAGGGATGTGTCCTCTCACTGGATGTGTTTGTGCTGCCTCAACAATACTTTCAGCTTGTCAAAGTAAAGATTCTCATTGAGGATGTTAATGACAACAGGCCAAAGTTCCCCACAGATGAGATCGCTATGTCTGTCCCTGAAAACGCACCAATCAATGCTCGCTATGCAGTAGAGCAATCGGCAGTTGACCCAGACCTGGGTCCTCATGGAGTGCAAACCTACTGGCTGGTTAATGACTTTGGAATGTTCACATTGGATGTTGAGGAGAATGAAGGAGGTGAGCTGACGCCTTTCCTCATTGTGACAGAAGCTTTGGACCGAGAGACTCAGGCGGAATACATTACCGATATAATTGCAGAGGATGGGGGGACCCCTCCTCTACTTGGTGCTGCGACTTTGAAAATTGTCATCACGGATGTGAATGATAACTGTCCCCAATTCAAAGAGTCACAAATTAATGTCACTCTGCATGGGAATACCACCAAAGGGGTACATTTGGCACGTCTGCATGCTTTTGACCCTGACCTTGGTGCTAATGCTCAGATCAGCTATGCTTACAGTGAACGCGTGCCAAGGGACACCAGGAGCTTGTTCCATTTGGACAAAATTACAGGAGTGATCAAGCTCGCAGGGAAAATAGACACTGGCACAGCCACATTTTACAAACTCACTGTTCTGGCTACTGGACCTGGTTGTATTCCTGCTGTAGCCACTGTTATTGTCCATATCATCAAAGTTGTCACTGGACCCCCTACTCTCATACCCCGGTACATTGCGCCAGAAAAAGATGGGGTGGTAACAATAAAGGAATCTGAACCAGCTTTTTCTCCAATTGCTTTTTTTACTGTTAAAAACATTGATAAGAACCAAAGGGTGGACTGTTATTTGGAAGGACCTGGTCCCTTCAGGTTGAGCCCCTATCAGCTGTTCAAGAATGAATACCTGTTGGAGACAACAGAGCCCTTGGACTTTGAGAGGACACAGGAGTATGATCTTATTTTGGTTGCTAATAGCACCCGTGGGATCGTTATCAAGACCTTCCTTAAGGTGCAAGTTTTGGACGAGAATGACAATGCCCCTGTGTTTCAGCAGTCTTTGGTGGAGATATCAGTTGAAGAAAACAATCCGCCAAACACTTTTCTCACTCAGCTCCAAGCGTCAGACCAGGACAGTGAAAGCAGAGGGGAAGTTCTTTACCTCCTCGGAGGCGACGCCCCTGGTATTTTTGTTGTGGATCGAGTTACAGGTATCCTGACTGTGGCCACATCGCTGGACCGTGAGGAGAAAGAGACATACCGGTTCATCGTGAGAGCGGTGGACCAGGGGACACCCAGAAGGGAGTCAATTGCAACAGTGGTGGTGACCGTGCAAGATCGCAATGACAACAGTCCACGATTCATCAACAAGGATTTCACTTTCTTTGTGCCAGAGAACTTCCCAGGTTATGGTGAGATCGGTGTCCTCTCTGTGACTGATGCTGATGCTGGAGAAAATGGCTGGGTGGCCCTCTCCATCCTGAATGGCAGTGACATTTTTATGATAGACACAGGCCGAGGGGCACTGAGGGCAAAGACATCACTGGACCGGGAGCAGCAGGGGACCTACCAGCTATGGATCGAGGCTGTTGATGGTGGGGAGCCTGCTCTCTCCTCTGTCACAATAGTTACCGTGCTGCTGCTGGATGTAAATGACAACCCACCAATCGTCCTCTTTCCTCAGTCGAATCAGTCTTACATGCTAGTGCTACCCAACACTGTACCAGGAACATCAATCACAGAGGTGTACGCTGTGGATAAAGATACAGGGATGAATGCTGTGATCGCCTACAGTATCATTAAAAGGAAAGGCGGTGAGCCCGGGTCTTTTGCCATTGACCCAGAAACAGGAAATATCACATTAAAGAGGGAGCTCAGCAATCGTGGCCTATACAGCCTTCTGGTGAAGGTCAGTGATCATGGTCAACCTGAACCTCTGTACTCAACAGTTATGGTTAACTTCTTTGTCAATGAAACAGTGAGTAATGAAAGTTACATTCAAAGTCTGCTGACCAGAGAGGCTGACATAGAGGTAGAGGAGAGGCCCTGGTACATTGGCCAGATGGCAGAGGGGCCTGAGAGGTATGAGCCGTTCCCGTGTCAGCCTGTCCTCATTGCTCTTTCAGTGACGTGTCTGGGGCTGTTCTTCTTGGTTGTCACGCTGACGTCTTACATATGCTGTAGGAGGTTTAAAAAGAACAGGATGAAAAGATCAGAAGTGGAAATACCTTTAAAAATTCAAAATGACTCGATGCAGGTTGTGAACAGAAAGCTCAGACAGATCTCTAACATCTGATGTTCAGTTGTTCACTCGTTCAAACAAAAAAAACACCACCACTGTTTACATAAATGTTTACAAAACTCACTGTAAGAACTTTCTCTTACATGAAGTTCCTCTTTTGGGCTTTGTGATGATTGTTTTTTGTCATATGCCACCACTTTCTGTCAACTGTTGGCAGGCAGCAACGGTGTCATTACAAAAACATCACAGTAACTCAGTGAATATTACCAAGGTCCCATGTAAATACTGTATAAAAAGATTTACAACTTTATATACAAGTTTTGCATTTGATTGGTAAGGACAAGAGACACTGCTTTAGAGAAAAAAATGCATCTCTTTAGACCATCTGTCACTTGTATCGGTTATACAAATATAATTGAAAAATAAATGTATTTCCAAGTTAAATGTTTATCTATATTCATGAGGTAACCGTGAGGTCTGTAATACAGAAAAGGGCAATCAAAGTGAATTGGAAAAGCTAACACAGAATACGTGAATGCCATAAAACGTCGTTCTATACACGACAACCGCAATGACAACAGACCAAACTAGACTAACAAACAAACTAGACGTTTCTTCACACGTTTTCACTTGTGTCTTACTTTCTACTTTTGCTCAGATGTTGTGCAATAATATAGTACATATAAGTGATAATTGAGTGATATAATGTTAGGTTAAAAGTTCCGGGGGAAAAAGCTTGTAGGTGCACCTTGAGCTTTTTTGTTTTGTTTTGTTTTGTTTGTTTGTTTGTTTGTTTGTTTGTTTGTTTGTTTGTTTGTTTGTTTGTTTGTTTTTGTCCCCTTTTCTTTTCTTTTTATCAATAAAAATTCCGTACAGCTGTTGTGCCAAATCAGCACAACAACAAAATAATCACATTTTCATCACTTTGCTACTGGAACTGTGTCCAAACTTGTCAAAAAAGCTACTTTTAAGTTAAATACATCACTTTCCTTTATAGAGTCATGCAATTCTCAATGTGTCTGTGAAAATATGCAAGTGTTTGTGATAGACTGTAACTATTAAAGATACTTTATTTTTATAATACACTGGATTTTATTCTGTATTGATTTCATTATGTCTTGCTATCACACATATATCCTACATGCACTCAGATGTGTGTGTCTAAACTTGACTGGTATAAATGTCATTTATATGCTTAAAAGAAAACAAGCCTGTAGTTTAGATTAAAATAAACTGAAAAACACAAAGAATGGAAATATACTTTAAAGTAAGGAAGGAAATTGATAGATACTGATTGGCACCTAATAAAAAATACATTTAGACTTCATCTTCTTCATATATCAAATTTGGTATACAAATTAAGTGCCTGTTGGATCTTACGAAGTGTGAGTGTCACTGAAGGAGTTAAAGATCAAAGTACATGATTCTGTATTATTGTTGCCATCACCTGTGAAGAACAGACCTGGTGAGGTAATACCAAGAGTCTCACTAAGAAGGAAAAACATAGTGCAGCTGCTCGTGTCTGGTGTGTTTGAGGATCAAATTCACATTTCTCACCTCTCTTGAGTGGTATTCGCAATCACTGTGCTTTTCATTCCACAACAACTTTGGGATATATCTGGAAAGTGTGAAAGTGCTTCTGACACATTCTCCCCCAACAGATCAACTCAGAAAGCCTTTTGGTTTTAAAGCTGCTTTTTCTCTGCCCTGTGCTTCTTTGTTGTATTTGTATGTTTGCTATGAAAGTTATGTGGGCAAAGAGGCTTCAGGACTCTTTGTACCTGGGCTAACTACTGTATGCACCCTCCCAAGTGATGCACTCTGTTGTGTTATATGCCTCTAAAACCAGTTCAGGTTTGGCTTTCACAAGACAGCAAGAATGCAAACAAACCTGTATTGAGAGTACATTCTCCAGCGCAGTTTCTCAAGTAAATACCAGCCTTATGTTTTTAACAGTAGCACGTCATTAACGCACAGAGCACATCAGGAACTGGAAATAGCTCCGTGTAATCCTTAGTAATCACCTTTGGCATATGTATGCTGGATGCATACTATAATGTATTTCAGACAAATAATAATATGGGTGACATAAAGGAAATCAACATCATTAGTCTCATGTACTATCAGAGCTGTAACTGATTGGCCTGACTTTAACATTCATTAAGAAAAAGAGTAATCCAGCCGCACATTCAATATACTTCCTATGGTCTTAACCTCCTAGGACCTGGCGTCCACATATGTGGACATCACATTTTGGGTTATTTAGACCAAAATACTCAATTTTGCTCAACAAGGGCCTAATATCCACTTACGAGGACATTAAACTGCTACTGTTGTATCGAAATTTTAAACGAATATCCTCATATGTGGCTCTCGTTTTTCTTAGAAACAAAAATTAGGTAAAAAAAAAAAAATCTGGTAATAATTCTTTGTTTTTACATTAATTAGGACCCAATCAGCCCAAATATCAAAGAGAAATTAAAAATGCATGCCGTGGAAGAGTTCGGGTCTTAGGAGGTTAAATATTTGTATTAACTTAAAATATGAATTTCTTTGTGTTACTGATTAATTCATTTTTTGCTTTTATCAAGATATTTTTAGATGTATGTGACTACAGGAACTGGAAGGCTGTGTTATAAAAAGCCTTCAATGCTAGAACACCATTGCAAATACAGGTGCTATGTTAGTCTCTCCTCATGTGTCAGCCAGAGGCGATACTCAGTCTTTGCCTTAATAATGTTGCTGATGTCATCCTACAGTAACTTAGTAACTTCAAGTAGCTTAGCCCAGACTCAGTTTGTCTGAAGCCAAGTGACACATAATATAACAAATTTTGCAGATTTCTTTTCTTCTCTCTTTTCTTTTCTTTTTTTCTTGCTCTGAGCAAACAACTACAGATTGTGATTAATTGCAGTAATAACAACTGAGGTCTCACTTTAGTGTGTCTCATTTCTCTTTCACCCGTTCTGACTCTTTCAATAAGTCGTTTCATTCAGCATGTTGAGACAGGAAACAGTCATACAAGACCTTTATGTCTGTGCTGGCCTAAACCCAGATGTTATGATGATAGAGTATGGTTCAGTGTGCAATAACAAACACTGGTTTCTATTAATAAATGGTAAGATCGGATCGGATTGGATTTATTTCATTTTAAGATGTTTCAATAGGTGAAAAGAATACATTTGGCTTCAATATTAACTCTTCTCTTGTATGTCTCTGTTGTGGCCTACAAGCTGAAAAAAGCACCATGCTATTTCTCACATGTTCACTTTTAGTACATATAAGTAACGTTTCTTACTATAATGGAAGTTTTGATAACTTGCTGGTCTGGAGGATTTGTGTTACCACAATGCCACAATCTACCAGAAGTGCACATCATCCAAGAGCTACATCTAAGACTCTTAAAGTTCATGACAGTACAGACTGTGGCAACATGGCTTTTGCAAAGTTGCATCTGAAGAAACAATAAGACTTCTGGACAGACAAGACCAAAGTGGAGACATCTGGTCATAGTGCACAGCGCCACATTTGGAAAAACCAAACACAGCATATCCACAAAAAGCTCTCATCGTAACCGTAAAACACAATGGTGGGAGGGGTGATGATTTAGGTTTGTTTTGCACCCACAGGACCTGGGCACCTTGAAGCCATTGAGTCAATCAAACACTCCTATGTGTACCAAAGTATTGTAGTCAAATATGAGGCCATCTTGGACAAAAATTGATCATGCAACTGGACAATGATGCCAAGCACAGCAGAAAAATCTACCTGACTGAAATTCTGTGAAGGGGCCTGCATAAAGAATTGCTCACAATCTGAATGAACTACAGCTATGCTGCAAAGAAAAGTGGCTCAATATTCCTTCACAATGATGTGACAGACTGATAAATACAAGATTTCTTTGGGGTATCCAAACCTGCTGCATGAATCTGCATCCCTAGCTATTTGTTCTGCAGTCAAAAAATCAAGATATTTCAGCTGTACTGTATCCTTCAGTCCCACCCAGTCTTCCAAAGTACCTTTAACCTTTGCTTTTTGTTTTTTCTAATCTTCAGGAGACTGAGTTTGATATATGTGTCTTGTTACATAAATCCTGTTCTGGGTTTTACATCTCTAGAAACAGATGGAAAGGGGGCCAAAAAGACAGAGGCACCCCACAGCTTTTCTACATGACTGATCACTTCAAGTGGTGATCCTGCTGATAGCCAGTTTGATATCCCCAGACCAGGACAGAATAAACGTGATTTAAATCGTGTTCTTGAACTTGTGACAGACACCCTTAGTTTTCTGTGTTTTATATTATATGCGGCTACAACTTTCGATGCATTTATTGATGTGGTTGTTCATTTGTTTCAGAGAGGTCTTTCTTCATAATCTCATGCAGATACACTGAGAAATTACAGATACGGTTCAGCTATATTCCCTTCCATCTTTCTCTCTCTCCCTCTCTCTCTGTTTCTCTTACCCTCTCTCTCTCTCCGCTACACCCCACCCCCCCTTCCAGGAAAGTCTATCTGAAATTACATTAAATTCTTAATGGTGTAGACAGCAAGTAATTACCATCAGTCACAGCCTGATCTCATTTCCAGATTGGCTTTATTGTAACGTCCCTCCCTTGAAATCAAACAAATAAAGACACAATGAGAGGCCCAGGTAGAGTTACAGAGCTCTGCTGAATAAGAGAGGCTATGTTTCCCAAGTTATGACATCAAATACGACCGCCCCTACCACCACCACCGACACCACCCCACGCACACACACACACACACATGCATACGCACACACAAATGGACTTTGTTCAATCTTCAATAATGCATCTCCATATTCCCCCACTGAAAATCACTGCCTTTGATCTGAAACATCTTTTATTTGCTCTGATGCAACAAAATATAATCCAATCGCACTCTTTTGATCCTGCTGTGGATTACGTTACTAATTTTCTTTAGTCCTCCATCCCTATTTTTCTCTCAGTTTCATCCTGTTTCATCCCAGCAAAACACAGAGGGGCTTCTAGGGAATTAACTGCGTCAATTTATTTCAGAATAACTGCTTTTTTTTTTCTCACGACTTCTTACAATTTAATATTGTCCTGTTCTGCCACTGTATGCAATATTAGAAACTTGTATTTTCTATTCTGATGTTTGTTTTATTTCAATGGCTAAGAGCAAAAATTATACTCTAGCTTAATGTTTTGGGCGTGTATTCAGATGATTCTAGTCTATTTTGACCATGGAACTAAGCATGACTCACTCATTTACAATCCTTTAAAAGGATTTTTGCTTCTCCTTGTTTGAACCGTGCTGAAGGGTTGTCTTTGACAGAAACGTAATACTACTCTACGCTTGGGGTTGAATATGATCTGTAATTGAAGTGTATTGATGCAACTATATAGTCAAAGGTAAGAATGGCATTTTAGTGACATTTGAATAGTTCAGAACAATAGAAGAATTATATCAGGACAGATCTGCTTTGGCTAATTTCTTCAGCACGTTGTGTTGAGGTGAAAATGAGTATGCACCACAATATTTGTTACCAGGCGAAAGAGCCTGAACTAGAACATAAGATTTACAGCACAGTGTTACATTGCACCTGTGCTCTGGTGCTGTGGGGATCTCAGCCACAGGTGAGCTTTGACAAATGTATTTTTACATGCACACAGCTGAATCTTTAGGAGGGTGTGCATGTTTGTTTTTGCCATTACTACTCGGAATAATTATGTAATAATAATTTTGCACAGGTGGCACATATACTAGGGTCATTTTTGCAAAATGGATTACTATTTGAATTTCTTTTCTGTTTTTGCTAATATATTCATCCACAGGTTCTTTATAAATTGCAGTCATTTGTTAGTGATGACTCCCCTGACTGTTTTTTTGTTGTTGTTGTTGTTTGGGGGATAAAAATTTCAACATCAGTCTTACACTTGCATTTGGTTATTTATATGTTATTTTAATCAAATGACTCGCCAGTCCTAACAAATATTACATAAAGTTAACTGAGGAATGTGTTCCTCCTTTGCACAATGCAGTAAGTCAGGCCAGATAGCTTTCATGCATGTCCGCATCCTCACCACGCACAAATCCCCCATTAATACGTACACTATAGATACAAAACCAACAGCCTTAAGTCTTTTCCTGTCTTTAAACAATTCTCAGCCCCATTAAACGTCATCCTCTGTTGTTAGACTGTAAACAAGAAATGCAAAAGGCAGTCATTCCTTGTATTGATAGAGACTTACTTTGAGGCCTTTGTGCAAAAAGCTACAGCAATGTACTGGCGACAAGATTAAAAACTAAAGAGTGCCATCTTGCTAGACTACAAATTTAACCCAGAGGCATATAGACAACATTTTCAGGGCCTAAACAACCCTTAAAGCTGGGCCTACCTTGATTTCATAAGAGAGAATAGTATTCTTTTTGATCGGTGGCTTGTGGTGTTGCTATCAATCTTCCCCTCCGATTCCCATTTGTCCTGAGGAGCCACTCACAATCACACTGCTGTAAGCGTTTGGTGAGTGGTGAGCTTCAGTGGTGTACTTTGAGTTCTGATTGTGAGTTTAGTGGTGTTTTGATCTACAAGTGAGTAGTGTCTTGCTTTGGTTTGTTTAGCCATATCTTTTCTGTATTGTCTGATCATGTGCTTGTAGCTGTCTCTGAGTTACCTCATCTTACAAATAAAACAAAAAAACAAATGTTGTTTTTTTTAATCTGCTCTGTTTAGCTTTTTCTTTCACCCACATTTAACATTTGCTACTCCCCTCACCCATTAGCCATTTTTCTGGAATGTAACAGGAAGTCAACAAGCTCCAAGCTGTAATGGGGCTTACTGTAAAGTGAATCAAGCAGCCATTCCTTGGAGCAATCATTTCCACTCGTACCAACTGTTAAACTGGTTTTCTTCCAAACGATGCACTTGATGCTTGCTGGTTAATGCTTCTGTTTAACTGGAGCAGCAAACAGATTTCTAAGGAGAGCTAACTAACAAGTCGAACATTTTTAATGAATCAGAATTCTCTGATTAGCTGACTACAAGATCGCTGGCTCATCGGTTCCTGTTTTAAAAGAGTGCTTGATTTCACAGACCACTGACTCCCCATCCACTTTCTCTTCCTTCTCTCAGCTGACTCTAATTCTCCCGTGTCTCCTTCCAAACTGATAGGGAACACAGCTACACAAATCCTTTTAAAAGATGACACAGCTGGCAAAGGGGAACTTAATTAATATTTTCTTTTGCGCACTGGTGAAAAGCCATTTCAAAGGTCTCAAAGCCACTTAATTTAGAGCTGATATACTTTTGACAACTGTTCTTTTTGTCTGTTTGTTTTCTTTCTTCTGCAACTCAAGTGCCCAGTTAAAGTCAACCTCACCTCAACCGTTTTTAGTTGATATAAGTGTGTTCTCATTCCATGGCATAAAATGTTGTGGTTCAGTCAGAAAATGCTGGGTTCACAGATATTTGTGCAATTTTCCATGTGAACAGAAGACCAAAATGCATAGAAGAACCTAGACTGGCTAATATTCATGTCCACACCAAATATCACCTTTTTCCACTCTCTGTTATTTGCAGCTGAGATGTTAAGGTGTACAGAACACTGGTGTCAGCGCTATTGTATAGAGGAAATCCTGTTATGGGATTATGGGTGTGACTATCAAGGTAACTCTAAAAAGGTTCCTTTCCACCTGTCATCAGTTTTACTTTGTACTTGCATTACCTTTGTTATGAATTGTCAAGATAGTGACTGCATATGTTAATGGAATTAGTTGTGGTTGTTTTGCAGAAAAAACTGTGACTCTATCAGTGCTCCTCAGTGCTTTGATATTTTGAAAAAGTATCATGTTGAAAACTACAGCTTTGTTAACAGACGCTATGGGTGGGCTTTAGATCACTATCCATCGGCCACCATACATGTAACCCAGCTGTGAAATTGTGAGTGGCTTCAAAACTTGTGTGAGTCTTTGGGATGAAAATTCCTTCTTGATGCCAAATGTCAGAGGAGAAAGGCCAGACTCCTTCAAGCTGATAGGAAGGCAACAGTAACTCAAATAAGCACTTGTTACAATCAAGGTCTGCCGAAGAGTATCTCTGAAAGCAAAACACATACAGCCTTGAAGCAGATGGGCTGTAACAGCAGAGACTTCACTAGGTGCCACACATGCCAGCTCAGAAGAGGAAACTGAGGCCAGAATCACAAGGATCACCAAAACCGGACAATAGAAGATAAAAAAAAAAAACTGACTGGTCTCAGTTTCTGCTGCCGCATTTGGATGGTAGGTTTAAAATGTTGTGTAAACGATGCAAATGGTTAGATCTATCCTGCCTTGTTCAGACTGGTGGCGGCTTAATGGTGTGGAGGATATTTTGTTGGAACACTTTGGGCCACTTAGTAAAAACAGAATTGTTTCTGACCATCCATCCATCTCTTTATGACCACAGTGTGCCCATCTCCCGATGGCTGCTTCTAACAGGGTTAACGCACCGTGTGACAAAGCCCAAATCTTCTCAGTCTGGTTTCTTGAGAGTTCACTGCATTGAGATGACTTCCAGATACCAGATCTCAATCTGATAGATGACCATTGAGATTTGAGGGAATGGGAGATTCACATTATAAAAGCTGATAAATCTACAATAATATGACGCAAAATCTCCGAGGACTGTCCAGCGCCTCGTTCAATGTATGTCACAGAGGATTAGAGCAGTTTTTAATGTTAAAGGTTATTATCCAACCTGGTACTACAAAAGGTGTTGAGTGTATATATGTCATATAGGCACTGTGGTCACTAACACCCTGTTAGTGACCACAGTGCCTTTGTATTGGGCATGTCCTGTTTGTCACGGTCTGGCGGGGGCAGACCGTATGTGTTGCAGAGGAGGACTCAAACGCAGACCAAAACGTGGTGTGGATTAACAAAACAAGCCGTTTATTGAGACTAGCAACGAGGGTACAAAATAATAGGGCATCGGTGAAAACTAAACAATAACCTAAACTGGGTGAACTAATAACAAAACATAAAAAACCTTAACCATAGTGAACTGACATGGGTACCTGGAGATGAGACATGGATGCGCAGACGACCTGACAACAAATGACTGAAAGCACACGGACTAAATACACACAGGAGGATGATGAGGGAAGTGGGAACACATGGGGAAACAGCTGGCACACATGAACATAATGACGTCACAGTGGGAGAGTAAAACTGAACACGATGAACACAGAAACACCAGACCTCTTCACAATAAAACAGGAAACATAAGACACAGACATGAAACGCATGAAGAGCAGGGGAGATTTAACATAGTTGGAAACACGAGGGGGAAATAATAAGAACTAGAAACACCTAGGCATGATAACAAATGAACTTAGGAAACCTGACGGGCTTACATAAACTAAAACTCAAAACGCTGGGTCAACAGACCCAGGATCATGACACTGTTTGCTTAAAACTATCTATCCTTGAATTGAAAGCACAGGTTTAAGTGGTTTATTTTTTTAACCACTTAAAAAAGAAATAAAGGAGTTATTTCTTTATCACAATTACGAACTTTTTTCCTCATTCTTTCTGTGTTCTTTGCTTTGTGGATGGCATGCTGTAAAATCAGAAACGAGAAAACAAAGTACTAAAGAGACTATAATGCACTTCATTCAAGGTTGAAGGAGATCTGTGTTGAATATATGTCGCATTGCAAGTAAAGTGTTCCCTCTCCCTCTCCTAGAAAAGTAGAAGGGTATTAAAGACTTAGAAGACAGGTGCCCTATATGGTCTGATTGTCTAGCTGTCTCACTGAGCTGTAGATTTAGCCTGAGTTAATGGAGTGCCAGATGAGTGTTCCTTGTTAATATCAGCCATTCATGCATTTCAGGAAGCCGTTTCTTCTTTCAAGGGGCACTAAGTCTACTTACCTAATTTGGTGAATAAAATGTGAAAGTTTTTCGAAGAAAAAAAAAAAGCTCTGTCTTCATTTCTTTTATTTGCCCTCTTTGAGTGATGCTGGTCACTGATCTGCGGCACTGTAAGTGAAAAAGTATACCATATTTGGAAATGGGTAGACCAGAGGCCGAATTATGCATTCACACATCACATAAACATGTGCGGTACAATCTGCCAGTTAACTAATTTAACATACTCGAAATGTCACGCTTTTCCTGTTTTGCAGTGGGTAATGCCAATAAGAGCTGAAATTTCAGCTGAGGCAACAGGGCTGCACACTACTAATTGGATGGCAATAAAAGGGCAACAGAAAGAGAAAAACAGGAGTGAACATATTAATCCTTTTGCACTTTGTTTTTACCTTCTGACCTGACAGTGATGAGCAAAGAAACAAAGGAAAAAGGCACAGAAATGAAAGAAATGAGCACAGATTCGAGGCAGCAGAGAGAAAGGACAAATATAGACAGACGAACAGGTGGCTAGAGAAATAAATGTTTATGATGCAGCTCATTTTGCTTCAAGTTTTGCAATTAATGCCATATGGAACCTAAAATTTTGTGCCCAGTGCTTTGTTCCATCGTTGTTTCTTCTTTAAATAAACTTAAACCATGTCTGCTTCTTTTTTTTTCACGAGGCTTTGGGGTTTTTTAACTCCCAGGACAGGTTGATAAAATTCAGATGCAGAGATTTAAATGAATATGTCCTCTGCTTCAGCAAAATAATTAAATTACTTTTATTTCATTTAACATGTTTTGTAGGCCAACCTTTTTGGCCCTGATTTTTGGATCACCTTGTTGATGTTTGATTTTACCTGAGCTTCGCTACATGCTAGGAAAACATGCATTTCTGTAATTAATAGTAAAAATACAAACTACTAAAAGTGCACTTTTTCAGATGCATGCTTACTATATTCCTTACATTCCCTTCATTTTAGTCAGCAACAAGAAGTATGACTTCACTGTTCATTATGGCTTTGCACTAAAAAGAGTCTCCTGTAATATTTCAGGATTGACCAGTTGAAGTATTATGCATGATGCATTACTCTTTTACAGGGAGGATTAGAGACACTAGTCATATGTTCCGGCTGGCAACAAACAGAGTGATCAGGAACAAATCATTTGCATGCTTGTGTAACATTCTCCAATGAACTTTGGATGAGTGCTTTCACGCCCCAGCTCAAAAGAGAGCAAACAACACATAGTCCTTAAATAATACTATTTTAAGCACACAAAGCAATGCAATCCTATGCACGCACTGTCTATAAATATTATGGGGTGTGAAAGTGCACGGATTTGAAACACAAATCAAAATGAGAAATGTCAGCTGGCGAGCTGGGAGATGAGAGTGAGATGATCTTGCAGGTCTGACTAATAAACTCCCGAGTCCACCATACTCAGGTGTACTTCACTGCTGCCAAGGGACCCTCTCAAAACCCACACTTGCAGTAAGCAGTCAAGTGCCCACTTGTGTGACGCAGTTCTTGTAATTGCCCTAGTGCCTGTTAGGACTGCAAGAATGTGGAGGATTATCAGATGTCAGTGGGATGCATTTGGACCACTCTGGCAAATAATACTGCATATGACACACTCGAGCTCAGATGACTGGTTGGGGCAAGTAAGTAGAATCAAGAATTCAACATCACAGTTACAATCAGGTGCCACTGAAAACACACTCAGTAGCTGAGAGGATAAAATGTGGTTAAAAAAATGTAAATGGCACACAGGAAGCTCTTCAACCTAGTCCATATAAAATATACATATCATAATTAGATTTTAAATGGCTTCCATATGCAGTATAGTGACAGGTATTTAACACTTTTTAAATCAGATATTGAGTTTTGACTTTGGAAATGAAGAATAATATCCAGGTTGAATCCAACAATATCTTTAACTCAGCTGGCAACAACTAAACAGATTTCTATGGTGAGCTGCAGTAGCTATAAATAACACTTCCAGTGGTGATAAAACAAAATCTCCATCAGTGTAGGTTAAGTGTTCGATAGGTTTGTGTTTGGATCACTCACTTGGCTCCAACCTGACAGTAAGTGAACACACATTTAAGTTTTCATGACTATAAGTGGAGCTATCAGATACACTCAAGGTGTCAGCTCAACAAAAAGAAACGGTTCAGCCTGGCAGAGAAGACGAGATAGGGAAAGAAATCAGGCAGTAACAGTATACGAGTATAATTCTTGTAGAATGAATGTTGTTCTTTTCCTTCAACAAATAACTAACAAATGTAACTAACAAATGTATTGTAGCCTGCTTAATGAAAAACCTTCCAGCTGCGAGCTCATAGTTTATGCCCCCAGTTGGAGGTTTTTCTTGTTAACAAGCTTGACTTTATGCATTCTGATACATTTACAGGTCATATGTTATATTTACTATGCTTTTACATACCTTATCAACTGCATGGTTTCATTTTCAGTCTAATTATGAGCTGCAAATTCAAACTAAACCTCAGTTTATTTTAAAAAATAAATATAGATATTGATAGGTAACACAAGACAGAAGGCAATCACTGAAAGAACACTGCAGTTAAATTATTCTAGTCTTCAATCTGGAGCACAGGAGGGAGAAAACATTCCCAATGCAGATCATCCCCAAAAGAACACCCTTAAACGTCCTTAAGCATTCTATTTGTGCAAGCTAATGTGTCATTTTTACTGGTGACTAACTCAGCATGAGTACTGTTGCACTCGTTTTCACCTTGTGTCTCTGTGTTGGCAATTTTACACACCTCTGATCAGCAGAGTGCCAACTCACTCTTAAGCAGACAGGAGTATAAACACATGCATGAGGTCTAGATGCTCTGCCAGCTCGGATGAGACGCTTTTTGAGCAAGGCAATTTTCTCTTGTTGAGTAATAGCACTCCAAAATATAAAAAACCTAAATAATGAAAAAATAAATGGAAGTATATGTAAAGAAATTTAGATAGGAGTATTTACTGCAGTAAAAACAGTGTCATCTGTATTATGGTTAAAATGTTCTGAGGTACCTTCAGTCACCTGCATGCTCAGACCTTTGGGAGCATTTTTAACTTGCATCTTGGACAAATAATGCTCCTGATGTGCATTAATGTGATACAGTTCTTATTGAGAGGTGTAATTTTGGCAGTCTGCTACTTAGTATGAATTAACAGGTGTCAGTGGCTGTGCATTATACCTACATGTCACTTTGTAAGGTTTAAATTAACACCCCACTGTGCATTTCCAATATAATCTTTTCTGACTGCAGAAACTAAACATGGTGGTGGCTATGCTTAATAACTGCAGTGTAAATTACATATGACCAGAGATAACCTTCTATGAAATATAAGCCTCTTAGTGGAAAAAAGCCGTATGGCACTAGTCATCTCTGTTGATCGTAGTTTGGCTGCAGTGCTAATCTCTATTGTCCACAGGTTAAACCTGGGATTTGAGAGATTTTAGGTATTTCATCAACCAAATTTAGCTGCAACAAGCGCAGGTGACACATTGGACCCAAATTTTGTGATTGTACATGGTATAGGTGTTCGTGATCGGTGGTATTTATTTAGGCAAACAAGGGTTGTTAATACCTATAACCACTGTATCTTTAAGAGATTCACTCCGACAGACACCGTAGTGGGAAAAGAATTTTGTGGAAAAATTCATCCATCCATTCTCTTCTGCTTATCCATTTCAGGGTCGCAGGGGGGCTGGAGCCCATCTCAGATACCATAGGGTGAGAGGCGGGGTTCACCCTGGACAGGACGCTGGATACTAACGTTGTATGAAGAAAACTGTGAACATGGCCTGTACTGTGAAGCGCACTGACTGGTCGATAAGACTTGAAAAAATTATATAAATGCAACCCATTTACAATTTTTAACAGAAACATATGCCTGACCAAAGCATTTTAGCATACCAGCTATACAACCATTAGTCCATGCTAGCACTGTAAATTATACAGAATGACTGTAATATGCTTGCCAACTGATACTGAGTACTCCATTATGATGAGTGTCTCTTCTGCTGCTGTGCCCTTCTCTGGTCTCTGTAACAAAGAGTCAAGAAGCATTGATTAACAGACTTTCAGTCTTTGTAGAAAGGAAGCAAGTGCAAAAAAACAAGTAAAATTAGATAAAAGCATGTATAGAATTCTGTTTATTTAGAAGAGTGGCCAAACACGCCTAGCTGTACTCAAGTTCAGATTCATTATTAATGCTCTTCTAATAACTCCACTATTTCTTCATTTTATACATATAGATATATGATGGCAAATATTTTAAAATTCTCTTATGTAGTGCAAAAATGCATAAAGGACAACACTACTGTTAGGAAGTCTACAATAGTGCTGTGCTTCTGGCCTGTCTGTGGTGCTGATCAGAAAGAGTTGGTAAGGTAGGCCGCTGTTTCTTTTTACTTGCTCATTAATGTTTCTCAGCTTCAATCACAGACTTTGAGAGAATATTTGTGTTATCCTGTTAAATTAATACTGCCTACTAATGTTACAAACAGACTGGACTGATACTGAATGCTGTTTAGCTCCAAAAGACAGATAATGTTGCTCTGGTAATTGCTAATACTGAAATGGCTAATGCCATCCAGGGGGATATTTGTGATAACTGTTTAATCCTTCAGTGTTGCTGAGATGGGAGCTTTACTGACCCCACAAAATTCCCCATAAAGTCTTGTGCTACTTCTTTAGCTACTCCTTTTTTGCCTTGGCAATATTTGGGGGGGAGGGGGGTCATTATCATGCCTGAAGACCTGTCCCAGACCCTTTTCAGTGCTCTCCATTACTGTAGTATGTTGCCAGTGGTGTTCTTGTTGACTGTGGCCCCAACTGCTTTCAGATAATTAACAAGCTCTTCCTGTGTAGGTTTGGGGTGATCCATCGCCTTTCTCGTGATCATCTTCACCGCATGAGGGGAGATCTTTGCATGGATCTCCAGCAAGAGAACATTTAATTTTATATTTCCACCAAACGTCTTGTTGACAGTCTTGTAGCCTATTGAACCTTGAGCAGGTCTACCATCTTGACAACTTTAGTACTCATGACAACTTTTTGGTCTTCCCATGGTGATGGAGAGGGCTTTGTAGATATAACGAGATGAGATCAGAAGTATCTGTAATTGATTGATTGCAATCTGTATGCAACATGGGCACACAGCCAGTCTGTAGCAGACAGAATTCTGGTTGTATTGTAGGGAATCAATTTTTTATTTCACTCAGTGACATGCAAATCAACTTATAACTTATAGCTATTTTTTTATTTTTCTAGATTTTTGGTTGATATCCTGTCTTTCTCAATTAAAATGAAATAACCATAAACTATTTTGGTTCTTTGTGAGTACATAAACTTATCAGTTCAACAGGGGATCAAATACTTTTACTCCAAACATATGTTCATGGTATCTCCTGAGACATTAAAGTTTAAACTATTTCAATTCTGTTTGAACACATTAGAGTCTTAATGTCAGCCCCAAAAGTTGGTAGCTCATTTTCCAGCACAGTCCTGACCTCTGTTTTCAGCATGATTCACCAAGTCCTCTCACACCGTGGAAATTATCTCATTTCTAAAACCCTCGAAGCTGAATCTAGCCTTGCCCAAGGGGTTGTACTCACAGTTTTTGTATGGCAGGACCAAAAACAGTCTCTTTTCCCTCTGGGTCAAAACAGGATCTGCTCTTCACAATTCACTACCTCCACAACATACAGTAATTACCTAATTAGGAAAGCCATGGAACCAGAAGCTGAAGAAATAACACAAGAGGCCAGAAGTGGGATGGGATTTTTTTTTATTATTTTATGTCACCTGATCTGCCCAGACAAGCAGTTTTTCTATCTAGCAAGCCTTCTGTGTTCTTTCAAGTATTGCAACAGATTTATTGGAATAAAGGACAACTGAGTAACATTGTGAAAGAAGATCCTTGATAAAATTACATTCAAATAAAGTTCAAAGAAATAAAACAAAGGCGTTTGTCTGTTCTATTCCAATGTGTACTGACATAAAACAAATTGTGCAATAGACTGTAGCTCCAGTATGTGTTTTTTTTAAAGATCTTGATTGCAATGATGTAGGGAAAGAAAACTTCTTTTACATCGCTGACAGCTGAGAAAAGAGTGAGGCTCATCAGTTTTTGTGATTCTTTATGACTGATCTGATGCCAGTGCTGGTGTTTCTGGGATTCTGGGGGAAATGATATGAGTAAGCACCGATAAAAAAGCAGAAATGCAAAATTCTAGTGATTATTTTGCATTTTATTCCATGTTTTTCCTTTTCCAAGGTAATTAGACCTTTAAAGCAAAAGCAATAAAGTGAATCCTTTTTGCTGAGCTTTTACAAACTGACTACATTTTGATTTAATGTCTTTGAGTGAAGTCTTGTTATCCTGCACCTTATCAATAGCAAAGCAAAACAAAAAGAACTACCAGTAGACAAGAAGGAGAAAATGGACATTTATTGCCTACTGCATTTACAAATCAACAATTAAATACATCATTTGAGCAAAGAGAGAAATCCCATTGTTAGATTCCTCGATTCCAACGTGCTGCCCTGCTGCGCCATGATGAAAAAAATGTCTCCCTTGACCTCTAACACCATACGGAAAAATCCGTTTTAGATCACCGGATGCCTTTGATCAGAAGCTTCAGTCACTGACCAGTACGCCATGTCACATCATGTCTGATGCTGGCAGTCTTTTTATCAGTAGCAAGCAGATGCTCATACCAGCAGCTCTTTCGTTTAAAAGTTTTTTTTGCTTGCTTTGGAGGACTGGAGTCGGAGCTACAGAGGCCATAAGATTATGTGAGCAACAACCAAAGAATGAAGCATTTTGTCCTCTGTGCCTGCAGGTACAGTTTTGTCAGGAGCAACTGTCCTCACAGCTCACTTTAGCATAAGAGACAGTCCCCTATGAAATCCCGATGATTTTGAATTGTTGTGTTATGAAAATACTCGAGATTCATTGATTTACAGGTCACTTAATGAAAATATGACTGCAGGTCTTTTTTATAAGTAGCAATGAAAAAGTAAAAACAACAAAGTCAGCTGCATGAGCTCAACTCAATAGTTCTACTTCTTCATGTGACATGTAGCCATTAGGTGTAACTGGACAGGCTCCATAAAAGTGACTGAAAGGTGCTTTACTCTGTTTGCTTTGTTGTGTAGACCCATATGTGGTAAAGGCAAAGATCAATACCCTGCTGCTGATTCATCATTCACCCTTAGTCCATACTGTCTTTGGTCAAACTAACTGGCCCCATTTGACCATTATATTGTCATGTGTTATGAGAAACACGAGGGGTGCTTGGCAACAAATGTTTGGCAGGATGTTTGAAGAATGACCCACATAGGCCATGGTCTGCTGCACACAGAAAACAGCCATTAGAACTGACAAGCGGCACCCATCTTGCTCATTAAGCGTTGAGCCTCTGAACTGCAGCTCAAGTAATAACACTGAAGTCATAACACTGAAGTTTGTAAGACAGCCAAACTTTATTTTTTTCATTTAGTAAGTAATGTTCCATAAATATGTCAGTTGCAGTGATTAAATGAGCACCATGACTGGTCCAGAAATATATGGAGTTTGTTTATTCGTATTTGCTAATCTATCAGCAGATTTTTTCTTCCTATAGTGCACTAAAAAGAGATTTTAGTCAAACTTCACGGTCAGTCAGTGCTCAGTTAGTAAGCAGAGGGGTAGTGAGAAGTGTTACAGAGTTTAGAGCACTTAAGGTAGTCTTGTTTTCATCACTTTCAGGTGCACGTTTGCAGTAGGTGTAAGATTTGTGTAGTTTATTCTGGGGAAGAAGAAGACAATGATGCAGAGAGCTAGTTCAGGCGTGTAGGGCAGGTGGTGAGCAATGATCCTGCCATTTCAATGGGGTGCCTTTTCAATAACAAGCAACTGTTTAGGTTGTTTCTCCCCTCATGCACTTAAGGATGTTTCAGCAAATGCAGAGTAAAGTCTAACTCTTGGGGTACATAGCCCAAAAGAAATATAGCACTGTGTAGAAGTCTTGAGCCATCCCTTATTTCTTTATATTTTGTCAGAATTAGTTCTGCAGACATGGCACTGTACAAGTGGTGTCTGGAAAATAACCTGTCTCTCAACATCAGCAAAACTAGAGAAATGATAGTGGACTACCGGAAATGACCAGTCAGGGAACGCCAGCCCATCCACATAACCAGTGTCAAGATCGAAAGAGAAATTCCTTGGTGTCAACATCACCGAGGACTTCTCCTGGACCCTTCACACAGACACTGCTATCAGGAAAGCTCGCCAGCGACTCTACTTCCTGAGGAGGCTGAGGAAGTTTGGCATGAACGCTAACATGACCTCAAATTTCTACAGGTGTGCAATTGAGAGCTTGCTGATGAGCTGCAATACAGTTTGGTATGGAAGCTGCTCTGCTAGCAGCCGCAAATCACCACAGAGGGTATTGAAGGCAGCAGAGCACATCACTGGCACGAGGCTTCCTGCCATTCAGGACATTTATCTCCAGCGATGCCTCCGTAAAGCACACAGCATCATCAAGGACCACAGCCACCCAGCACATCAGCTCTTCTCCTTGTTACCATCTGGCAGACGTTACCGGAGCCTGTCTGCTCGGACTACAAGACTCAAAAACAGTTTTTACCACCAAGCCATACGACACCTCAACCACAACACTTAAACACACACAACACACTCCACAGGATGCACTCAGAAGCTACCCTGCAGCTTCACAAGTACTCTGTACAATCTACACTGGTCACTCCACTTTATTGGTATTTATATTAAGAAAAAAAAAGTGCAATGCTGTACAAACTACAAAACGTAACTGTGCAATATCCCATTTGCCCCCCCCCCTACTGTACCATTCTGCTGAGCGACTGTCTTCTGCTTGTCAAATACATTTCATTGCAGTGTTGACCCTGTGCTAACTTGCATATGACAAATAAAACTGAAGACTGAAAACTACAGACATCTTAAAAGACATCAAAAGCTCTTCTTCAGCTGTGGGCTGCCATCATAATCATTTCTATGGTTAATGAAAATGATTTGAACTCAAATTTTCATTCATAAGTCTATAAGATCTGATGCCACTGATTTTTAGTCTATTTCTTATGTTCCCTGTAGATTAATCAACTGAAGGGCCACATGCATCTCTCAGACTTGTTTTTTTTTCCTATTTCTTAAAGATTTAGCTTTCAGGTCCTGTTCATCTGCTATATATAGTTTTTTTAAGCCTACCACTTGTTCTTAAGTCCTCTGCTTGTCCAGTTCCCTCTAATGTTTTAAGGGTTGCTGCGCATCATGCCAACATATGCCCAGTTTTCAGTTAATAGGTCTTTGGGAATCACTTTGTTGAGATAAAAATGCTACTTTATTTCAGTCAAACTGTGTTACCTTTGGCAATTTTTAGTATTTTTAACAAAAAAAACAAATTAGTAACAAAATGCCTAAAGATACAATTTCAGGTTGGTTGGTTGCTAAGCTGCCTGTCATGTGTAGTTACAACATTGATCCATCTCTTGAGTTAGGTGTCTTTGTTATGCTTGAATGAATCAGAGGTGAATGTTAAGTGACTTCATAAACAACAACAAAAAAACACTCAGGTAAATGGACTGGACTAAAAATGAGTTTAAAAAAACAGCTAATGTCCAAAGAAAAACTTGGAAAAAGACTTCTGAAAAGCTTCAAGCACTACTCACTTTCAGAGAGGAACCCAGATGTAGGAGGAGAGAAGAATGGTGAAGGCTCTTCACAGAGAGGTGGTTGCAGTGACTAACCACCAAACAAAAAATAGGTATGGGTTTAGCTTTTTAAACAAAGACTTGTGTGACTTTTTGATCACACCAAGATGCTCTTGTTCTACAATCAGCTTCATCACCCATTGAAGGTCGGGGAGGTCAGCTTTTAGCTACTGGCATCAATCACTGGTAGAACAATTCTTCATTAGGTACTGGCACTGCATCGGTGGAAAGGAGGCAGATTTTAAGTCACTTTGACTCTGTTTTCTGAGACTGATTATGCTAACTTAAGTCCTGAACTAAAAACATTTTTCGATTTAGATACTCATTAAATTTTTATCTTAGCACAGGCCGGGGCTTAATTCATGTCTGTTTATATTGGTTTCTCCTTGAATTTGTTGGCTTCAAATTCAATGACTCTTTGTCTGAACTATAATACTTAATTTATACCACTGCCATTGTCGTGCTTGTGAACAGCAGCAGACTCCAAAAGTGACATCATTACTGCTGGCACATGACATGCTTTGGTGGTGTTTCAGCTGGCTGCAGCCCTCCCAATTTTTGTAACCTGGTGTGTGCAGTGCTGCTGGCACAACAAATGAGCTGGAGGCACAAGTCTGTGAGCCTCCAGAGGCATCACTACAATCCATCAATGCAGCAGCATAGGGATTCCCAGATGGCACAGAAGTTGTGCAGGGAAATAGCCACAATAAATGGAAAAGATGAGATTTTCTGCAGAAAGCTTGAGTTTATGAGGCTACTTCCTACAACTCTACTTCATCATCAGTTGGTGTTCTGGCAGTGCTTTTTTTCAGCAGTAATATTTCTCGGTTGATTGCAGAGCGCTGCACATGCCGAAAGTGTTAAGTGTGAAAGGTTATGATGCTGCGTGGACGTCACAAGTTGCACATGCAGTCACCATCCATCCATGAAAACAATTTAAAGTGTTTAGAGGTCAGCTGTCCCATTTTTTACCTGCATAGATCATGTTTCTAACATAAAATAACTGCTTTCTTTTAAACAAAAAAATGATATGAGCTGTAAATCACTAAGTCATGCCTAAAACCTAAACACAAAGTAAAACACGAACACTAAAACCTCATTCAAATCAGATACTATACCACTTGCATCTGTTCAGCAGCAAAGTGGTAGATCATATGCAAACGCTGGAAGTGACGGTAGCACTCTACATCCTGTCCAGAACTGTGGCTGTTATAATGGTAAGTGCTTTGCGAAACAAATCACATTTTCCGAGAGACTCCAGCACAGCATAAACAAGAAGGCACTTGTTTTGTATGTTAGTGGTGTAGACATCTGCCAGATGGTGGTTTGGCTTTATATACTTTGATTCACATGCAAATGACAAATCCAAGCCTTCCACAAGTAAGAAAAAGAGAATGACCCATGAACAGTGTTGGGTAAGTTACTTTAAAATAGTAACTTAGTTACATTACTAGTTACTTCTCTCAAAAGTAACTCAGTTACTTCAAGTTACTCGTTACTTTCAAAGTAACTAGTTACTAGGGAAAGTAACTTTGGTTTTACTCAGAATTTTCTTGTTAATGTGTTGCTTCCATAACTTTGCCAGTCTTCTAGCTTGCTTACTTGCCACAAGTGCACTGTGCCACCGACAAATAGAAAGGAAAAGATAATGTGCATATTTCCACGAGAGAAATCCCACGCCTGGACCGTCATTGACTGCTGCCATGATTCTAGCCTACGTCACAGCGTCATGTGCGCCTTTTACATCCAACACAAAAACTGCTGTCGTGGTGCTTTCGATTGTACTCAGAACTCGGAAATTCTGCCTTCTGAATAGGAAGATGTAGGTAACACCAGACTGCAGATGAGCTGCATACAGAGCTGGACTGGGACAAAAAAATCGTCCTGGGCATTTTGACTAGAGACTGGCCCACCATTATAGGAAAAATCATAAAGCCTTTGAATGAAAACAAACGCTGTTGTGACAGTAATGTGCACTGTTTTGATGGTATATATGCATCAATCTATCAATCGTTTGTTGTAAGATTCAGATAATTATTTTTTAAAAGCTAGACATTTTAAATGAGAATAAGAAAGAAAAGTATTTCTTTGTGCCCCCCTTTCCCTGTTAATGCCCTACCTGGCCCCCCTGGCAACACTTTGCTAGATCCGCCCCTGCACAGTTACCAGCTGTCAGCTACCTAAAAAAGGATCCTGGTGTTATTTGTCTCTCAGAAACAGTTCATAACTTCCCTTCAACTCATTCATGTGACCTAAAAGATAAACCTGTTTCTCCATCACAGCTCTGATGATCCAGTAAGGACATCTCCTGGTTTCATCTTCATGTTTCCCTCTCACCAGATAACCAAACCATATCATGACCAGCAGCTTTACAGCTGTGGCTCCAGCAAACATCAGCTGATACTAGAAATTAATATTAAATAAATTCTAACGATAGCTGATCAAGCTTAAACGTGCTGCTGTTGTTTAGCGCCACATCCGCTGGTTTCCTCTTTCGGCGCAAAGTGAGCGATAAACAAACAAGAGAGAAAAGCCGATCAGCTGATCATTGATCAGTTTCATGATTGAAGTAGAAACAGGAGAGGGAGGGGGAGAGAATGAGAGGCAGCTGTGCAGCGTAAACACAGAATAACTCCAGCGTTGTGCCTTTTTCATTGTAGCTGGATTACGGGACAAACTGTTCCTTTTCACCTCAATAAGAAACGCGTAATATTTTCTCTGAATACCAGACGGGACGGTTGGCAACTCTAATAACTTATGAACAAAATAAAGTTCAACATCATTAACTTCATAGCACCACCCAGCTGTATAGAAACTCCGTCATGCTAGCTAGCACGCAGTACGGAAAAAGTCAGAATAACGAAAATAAACTCCACCTAAACTTGGTTTATATCTGACCCAGAGAGACTGCAGGTCATAACTTCTTACCTGAAGTTCAGTTCACACTTGGACCGGCGGCCGCCTCGGGTCTCTTTTCCTTCTGCGTCCCTTTTCCTTCATCCACCTGCTGGCCTCCACCACTTGCTAATGTTACTGAATCTGTGGAAGCTCCGTGATAGCCACCACACGTAGTAACGAGTAACGAGCCTATCTAAATCCCAGTAACGAGTAACGCGTTCCTAGTTTTGGCATAATAACTAGTTACCGTGCTCGTTACCACAATAATAACGTAGTTACTGTAACGCGTTACTTAATAACGCGTTAGTCCCAACACTGCCCATGAACATGTGAACTCACCGCGGGCATTTCAACTTGTCCACCATCAAGTGTTAATAATGTTTGTTCACTTACAAAGAAGATGCAAGAAATGTATTTTCAGTTTACCGATGAGAGACAGAATATCAACCAAAAATCCAGAAAAACATTATAGACGTTATAAATTGATTTGCAGTATGTTTTGTGTCATGGCCATGCAGGAAGACCCAAGACCATTCTTCAGTGTTCTGGCAGAGGGATGAAGGATCTCGTTCAAGATTTTATGGTACATGGCCCTGTACTTTGGCCCCTCAATGTGTTGAAGTTGTGATGTTCACTTAGCAGAAAAACTGCCACAATACCTCACGTCTCCACCTCCGTGCTTGACTGTGGGAATGGTGCTCTTTGGCTCTTCCTCCAAAGGGTCAGGTTGATTCCAAACAGCTGGATCTCAGTTTCATCTGACCACAACACCTTTCTCATGACCATCCTCACCCAATGAGGCAAGATTTTAAATGAAGCTCCAGACTGAAGGCGATTAATTTTATAATTCTTAAATTTCCAAATAACCACACCAGCAGCTGTTACCTTGTCAGCAAGATTATTGCTGATAATAGTGTTTTCTTTCCTTGGTTAAAAAATAAGCAATTCAAGTTGCTGCCATTAGCACTGTTGCCTCATAGCAAGAAGATCCTGGGTTTTGCCTCATTTTGCCTCATAACTTTTGCACTGTCCACTTCCTGCTGTGACAAAACAAATTTCCCACGTGTGGGACTAATAAAGGTTATCTTATCTTATCTTATGATAGCTGGGATAGGTTCCAGTAACCTGCCAAAACCCAAAATTGGATAAGTGGAAGAAATTGGATGGTAGTCTTTGAATAATATCGTAATGATAATTTTACTGGATTAACAACTGCATGCTACACCCAATAAAAAACAAGTTCCTTCTGTTAAACCAGTTGACCTATCAAACATGCTAGAAAGGAAATTTGCTCTCTTCTGAGTCACTTTCAGAAGAAAGGAGGTTACACCCCCCACTGTTCCACAAGAAGAGAATGGATTGGTTTGTTGGGGCCAATGTAGAAATTATGTAAGAAAGGCTGCATTTAACAGGATCGCTAGGTTCAAATGTCACTGCCACAAAGGTACAATGGTGAAGGTGGAGGGGGTCAGGTAGGCAAGAAGATAATGGCCAACAGCTGTGAATGAGGGTAGGAGGAGGAGGAGGGAGGCAGGTGGGAAATGAAAGGGGCAGAGCAATGGGGATGTTAATGTGGGAAAGAGGTTTGATACCTCTCAAGGAGTGAAAAGTATTCCTCCTGCTGCTAAAGGTTATCAGGTTGCAGTTTCAGAGAGGCCTGGTAAAGACAACGCAGAAATGAGCAATCTTGTATCAGTGTGTAACAAACAATACTTAAATACATGTATGATTAAATCACTCGCCACATAGCTCTGTGGATGTCAGTCACTTTCTAGTTAGCGTGGTAAACACTGTAATACCAGCGATGCAGCATTATCATGTTAGCATTTGTATGAAATTGGTCACATGGCTAAACTGTGGAGATTCACACCCACAGGTAATACTACTGTTGCCTGGTAACACAGATATTTTGCTGTGAGGCAGCAGCGCTAACTAGCCAATAATAAGGCCACCGTCTCCTGATCCAGTGTAAAAGGAAATGCAATTAACTAAGCTGACTGTGCAAAAACAGGCTCAAGCACAAACACTACTAGTAGTACTACTACTTCTCCAACACATTTCACTCCCACTGTAAACGCTTCCATGTAAGAAGCAGTTATGATGCAAGATTGTTTTGTAGCATGCTGAATAATTGAGATCATATCCAACCAGTCTGTCACAGAAAAACATGCGCGGCATCTGAAGCTTTAGATTTACTCTAATCACAGCACCAACAAGATTACATGGCCTGTGTAGTTACATAAACATGAAAAAACAAGATATAATCCAGGCCATCTCACCAGCTTTCAGTCTTTTTTTTTTTCCTAACTGTATATGAAACAAAAGGGCATGTCACACTAACGTTTATGCTGGATCACCCACTCAGCATTTCTCGTGGTTTCAGAAATATTACCATTCATATGCCGAGCCTCTGCTCACACCTTGAAAACTGTGCTTATACACTCCCTACTTCACCAAAGGCAATATACAGCAAATGCTCATTAGTGATCTAATAGCTACAGGGTTTTCCTTTCCAGAAAATGATTAATAATCTACAGCATCAAGACCTGCACTCATAATAATCATGCATTTATTGAAACTAATAACTGACAACATCTTAAACCCAAGAACTGCTGCATTATACATGATTTCCCTGCAGGGTCAAGAAAAATATACTCGGTATGAAACTGCCTTAATTCTTCTACCAAAATATACGTTTATCTGATTGAAAATCAATCCCCTCTCATTTGGGTACTGTGTCATAGTCAGTCCCCTAGAACATTGTCAAGAGCTTCACTTTCAGTTCCTCTCTGGTGGATAGGTTTCCATATTACCAGCTGTTAATTATTCATCTATGCTTGCCTGGCGCCTCAGTTGGAAAATAAAGCAAACCCTTTGGACTAGTGATACAGAATAACACGGTGACCTTTCTGCTGAACCCTGGTGAATTGTCCATTTATCCCCCACTGCTGGTATGAGTGAAACTGGAGCAGAAGGTGGAGATTATTTCTTCATGTGCAAAACGTGTCTCCCACACTGCTCGAGTCCATAAACAGCCAGCAGAGTGTGCGCAGTGCTTGAAGAGCTAGGTACAGTCCCCTTTTGTAATGTGCAAAATGATATCTCTGCAGTGTGACCATCTCTATTACAGCAGGGAGAGATTGTCTTACCATTTGGATTTGCTTCACAGAACACAACAAATTAGCCTGAGCTGCTTGCTCTGGACTCGCAGAGGAGAAAATGTCAGAGGCAAGGTAAGCTGTAAGACAACAACTTGCAAATTTGCTAGGGTAGGTTTGAAAAAAATTACCAAGTCATCAAATAGCCCAAACTCGAGTTAACTTAGAAGCTCAGCTAAAATTAATTGACGGAGTCAAAATGAATCCAAGGACCCCGGAGAAGTTTCCTTTCCACCTCTGCATTAGTTTATTCATCATTAAAATTGAATAATTAAAAGCAAAACGCATTAAAACAGATCTGCTACATACTAATAATAACTGTTTATTCTGAAGCAGCCATTTAACAAATCTTCACAACATGTACAGTAGATATGTCCTTGACAAAATAAACCGGAGCTCATGTCAGTTGATTTTTTTTTGTTGTTTTGTTTTGTGTTTTTTTTATTTTATTTTATTGTTGCATGATGTGCGAGCCCTTTTAAAAGTCCTGTATGCCCAAGCCCATCGGGACACTTAAAAATTCAGGAAGCACTCTGGATTGTTGCAGAACGTGGAAGGATGAGGGACACGCACACTGATGGATGAAGCAAAAGACAACAAAGTTATAATTTGTTTGGTTAACAGATTATGTGATATAACAAACGTTATTGTATTTGGGGAATCTCACAAAATATCTCATGACCACACAACTTCAAAATAAACAGATGTTTTACAGCTGTGACTGAAATAAAAGTCTTGAATTTTCCATATCTATTACAAAATTCAAGATTCCCACCACCACAAATAAAAGAAATGAATGGGAAATTCTAATTTATTTTATATAAAACACATTCATGGTTTGTGCTTAAACACCAGTGAAAAGAAAATACATGCTTGCTCATTTATTTACCTGCCCGTGTAAATGCAGAAACATCAATCTCGTGCCCTGGGCGGCTGGTAGTACTGCTGCGTGGGTCGCGTGCGTCTAGGCTGGCCGTCTCCCCCGCGGCGAAACTCTAGTGAACTGTCATAGTAACCATCATCTTCCTCCTGCCATTGTACATTTGATACAGTTGTGATGTGTTACTGTGAGTAATCCACCTAGAACTCATTCATATTTTATCACCTTTCCTCACCTCACTTGATCGCAGTTTAATTAGTAGCTTTCATTTACTATGAACCAACAAGTTCTGAGTTTGATGGATGTTTCCCTATTTTCTTACCATGACATCAGCATCAAGAGGTTTGATGTTATTCAGGAGGACCTCTTCACAATTTCCATAATCGCTAAATACAACCACAGCCGTGGAGCCAGATGGATGAACGGCATCTATTCTGGCATGGTAGAACTTCACACACACAACCAGACAGAAAAAAACAGAAATCTCATTACTCTCAAATACAAACCTTTGAAAAACAAATCAAAGGCACTGTCAATACAAAACGAATCCCGCAGATTCATTTTTAGAATTTTAAACAACTTTAACTGTCAAACCAGCGCTCAGCCAAAGAAAAAGAAAACATCTTAAACACAGCAGTTTTCAACAATCATTAACTATTGCTGTCTCATACATGTAGGGATGACGCACCTTACTGTCTTCCCAGTAAAGTGCCAGACACTCATCTCCAGGTTTCCACATGTGTTCAGAAATATGACCCCTTTCTGATCCTCGAGGACCTTGTCCTTTGCCTTGACCTCCCCTTCTTTTAGACCCTGGGTTATTAGCATTGTTTCTCTTTGGGGGCAGCGGCTCCCTGTTCGGTGGACAAGACGAGGTTTGTGGTTTGATCGGCCCAGTTCTTTTGTGTTCTATAACGCCATTTTGGAAATGAGAAGGATCTCCTGTTGGTATATAAGAACTCTGTGATGACCCCACTTCGGAGCCTCCTCCCTTTGAGTTAAAGTTTGCTGGCCCACTATCCCTTTGTCGCTCAGGGTGATCCAAATTTGCCCTCTCCATCTTCCCCTTCCTCCTGCTGTTGTTGAAGTCTTCATTTCTGTCTACACGTTTATTTCCTTTTCCGTTCGCTTCACTTCCCGCCAAATTGCTCAGTTTTGATGTGGGTGCCCCTCTTCTATGAGACGCCGCTGACATATTCCCACCACCATCTCCATTTCTGGACCGTTGGTTGTAAGATCCACTAAACTCCACCTGCTGCTGAAGGTCTTTTGAATGAGTGGAAGCAGACACGAAGGAAGAAGGAAAAATCTGATCGTCACGCATCTCTTTCTTGTCAGTTTGCGATCTATCGGACATCCCTCGTGACCACCTCTCCTGGCCCTTCCACTGCTGGGCTTGGCCTGACGTTTGGGGGGTTGTACAATTAGAGAGAGGCTCCTGGCCAGGTTTGGGAAAATCAGTGTCCCTGTGAAAGCGAGGCGGTCTGTCATTCCTTTGTTGCCTATGGTCATTATGCGAGGAGAACTTGGTCTGAGGTGCGTCTTTGGTGTGATAGTCTGAGTTGTGGAAATTTCCTTTGTTTTCGTGATGTCTCTGTGGAGCCTGGCTCTTTGGCTCTGATAAAAGCAAACAAGAAAAGATCAGCTGTATTAAGAAGTATGGCAAAACAATAATGGGAAAAATAGTGGAGGGAATACTAACAAGTGCTTGGTTGGTATTTCAGACCAGTGCTGATGTCTTGTTGTCAGAAACATGTCTTAGTTTTTCTGACCTGACAACAGCCATCTGTCTCAGTCTAATCAAGGCTCAGTTAGAAATCAGTAGATTCCTCCTAAAGAACTGGCTTCAAAAGGTGCTACAAACATCAGCCATACTTTTGCTTTAATTTGTGTGCTCTCCCAGAGGCCCTCCCATAAGTCATCACTACACAGGAACTGGGTTGGAAGTTGCACACATCTATGTCCCTTACACTTAGTCTCTCTCTTTTCCAAAATGATTAAAAAGAAAAAAAATACACTATTCCACAGCTTGGAATATAACCCACCATCAATGGAGAAAACACCCATTTTGGATTCCAGAAAGTCAAACAATGTGCTCGGTCCAGATGGTCTTCCTCCTGCTCCCTCTTGATCATCTTCATTTCTGGACCTGCCTCTTCCCTTTCCTCTGCCTGAAGAAAACACAGCGAAAAAAAACAAAACATTATTTTGACAAAGATTAAATCGATCAGTTTGAATGTGCACACTTTGTGGTCTCCTGCATCTACATAAAGTATGTGACTTTATCTGCATTAGCCTGCACGTGAGAACTCAACTGAATTTACTTTTAATGAGTTTGTGTTGTACATTTAAAATAGCTTTAGAGTAAACTGTACCAGTAGCTGGTTTGAAAAAAGAATATCTAAGTAATTCAGTGTGATTGGGCAAGTTTCAAGGTAAAACAGGTTGATTTTCACTAATGAAACAGACACAAAGCAATGACTGCATTTAAAACAGAATTTCCATCTAAAACCTTAAGGTGTGCTTTTGAAAAGAGCAATAAAGTGTGTGCCTGCAATTTCTGGTAAATGCAACAAAAAAAAACCCTGCCACAAAGGACCTTTAACTAGGCTGCCGGTGATTTTCATTGCATTTAAAGAACCTCCACATCACTCCTCCAACCTCAATCTGGCTCTGCTTGCTCTGCAGACATAAATTGTTATGCGGCCAAAGTGGGCTAAAGGTGCATCTGGGGCTGTGTGTGTGTATGTGTGTGTTTGTGTGTATACCTCTGGGTTGTGGCTTGTTAGACTCTGCAGCCGCAGGGCCAGGTCTGCTACCAGAAGATCCAGTCAGTAGGCTGTTCAGTGCCACTTCAAGGTTGTTATTATTGTCCATCAGAGCCTGTCGAGCAGCTTCTCTGTTAAAGCCCATCTCCATGATGTGCCTCAGAGCGCGTTCGTCAACCTACCCAACAAATGACAGGAAATATATTTGTTGTATGGAAATCAGAGGAAGATTACATGCATATGATAATTATAAGTACAATTACGAGGTTATAAATGCAGACGTTTAGTGTGACGCACCCAGGAGCTCCCTTTTAAATTCTGTTTTACCTGTGAGAGCCTGTTGGTGTTGGAAACGATCGCAAACACTACTCCCTCGTCAAACACTACAATTTTACGTTCTGTCCTATTAATGTCTTCAACCCAAACCCTTCAGACTAGAGAAACTGGCAGGACACAACAAAAAGCAAGACAAATGGACTGCCACTTGATTGGAAAACCTCACCAGGGCTCCAATCCATTTACATCTCCACAATATTATAACCGATGCCTCACCCAATCTGTGAACCATGAAATAAGACTTCAAACCAGACTAAAGAAACCACAGAAGAACACAGAGCAAGTTTGAGCCTTTAAATTGCTTTGTTACAGTGAATTGGGACTTCAGTAATGTGAGGTAAAGCCATTATTTCAACAACGTTTTTGTGTGTGTGTGTGTGTGTGTGTGTGTGTGTGTGTGTGTGTGTGTGTGTGTGTGTGTGTGTGTGTTGGATTATAGTTTGTGTTCTCACCAGCTCTCTGTAGTTTCCATCTTGTCTGCTTTCTGTTCTTTCAGCCCGGTCCTCCCGTCTCCTCTGCTGGTAAGACTCTCGGCTCCGGGAGGAGGAGGCAGCATTGGATAAATTGCCGCCTGCATTTCCTCCACCGCCAAATGTGCGGGGGCCCTGACAAGGAAACAACATTAGGATCAATAGAGCTGCAGGGTTGGACAAAGAGAAAAATACAATAAAAGAAACAGAACTCTGCAAATGGCAACGTAATTATGACTTTTAATTTGAAGAGTTACACAACTGTCAAAGGCACTTAAGGTTGAGGTGTATGCCGATAAAGAGCGTATATTTTTAAATTGAGGCCAAATTAAGTCACTTGTGCAGGACGTGCAATCGATAAAGCAGCAAATTTTGCCCGCATGGCAAAAACACTGGTCCCGAAAATTAACAACTGAAAAGCTAACAAGTGATAAAGGTTTGGATACCTCTTTGGTCTTGGCCACCTCAGCAATAGCCGCAGTCCGCTGCTTTTCAAACTCGTCGTTCTCGTCAGTGCTTTTGACCACAGTGTGAGTCTGCAGGGTCTTCCTCTGGTCCAGTTCTCGGCTATCCACTTCATCCTTCCTTGCACACTTCTACAGGGAGAGCGAGAACAAGGCTGCAGAGATCATCACTCGTGTACGCTCTCTTAAGTACAGAAATTAGTGCGCTTGACAGATTGCACATTTCATGGACTCAAACTAGAACCAGATGAATTCATCTGGTTTTTCTCAAACTTGACTGTGAACTGTATTTAATTTCAAAACAATTACAGATGGTGGCTCGGTGCCAATGAGATGGAACTCATCACTTCCTGCAGCTGTTCCTCGACTGCACCAAGTGATGATTTAGTCACACAGGCCAGCAAATGACCGGAGCAATGATATTTACTTTTGACTAGGTTCAGCCACTCTTTGTTTCAATAAAAATCAAACCCTGCGACTATTTGTGGGTATCTAACATAACAGGTTGTATTAAAAATGATATTCGTCATAGTAACAAGATTATGCTTATGTGAAAATGATGAAGGCCTGGATTTCTGTCTTATTTAGTTATCGCTCACATAATAACTCACCTTCCAGTGAGGACAGTTTACTATTTTTAAGTTCAGTAATTTTCTGTTAGCCAAAGAAGAGGCACAAAAACAAAAGGATTTGAGAATGACTAGCAGACAACAGGAAATCTATCTGCATTAATATCATTAGGATCATCATGTAAGTAAAACTGTTTTGAACTCAGAGCTTGAGGTAAAAAGACAAAAAGTCTACCGTCTAATGCCATGTAAACTAAATTCTTCTGACTGGAAAATGTCTGGTAGAAACACACCACAACTACACTTTTAAAAACATTCCTGCTGTGAAGCATGATGGTAGAAGCTCCATGCTGTGAGAGCGCCTCTGAGTAGAAGCAACCAGAATAAGTAAAACTGACTCAACTGACAGAACATAGATCCAAGCAAAGCGCAAGCACACACATTTGCTTTCCAGCGCCAAATACCTTGGAACAGAGCAATCTAAAGCGACCCAAAGCAGACTTACTCAACACCAAGTCCTGGAATGACCCCGCATTAGTAAATACAGTTACGCAGAAGATCTAGAGGCTGTTAAATAAGTCCCAAATGCTCCCCTGTCATAAAACTTTACAAAGCTTGAGCAAATCTGGAAGGAAAATCCCAAAATCCAAGTGTGAAGCTGATACCAATGCATTCACTTGGAAGCTGTGATCCTAGCCGAGACTCAGACTCAGTCTTTTTTAAAGCTTTAAGTATTCTGTGTATAATAATAGTCGTTAAAAAAAAGAAAAACGTTAGCAAATAAAGCATCTAATTATTAGTGGTTACCTTGACGATCTGCTTTTCATGTTTACAACGCTTAATCTCAGCTGCCCTTTTACATCAATTACTAGAGCTTTTTATTTTAACAAAAATGCAACATTTAAGCCTCATGTTGCTGGCGGGAGATAACCTGCCACAGGACAGTTTGATTTTTAATTCTGCTTTATTACACACACAGCGATCAAACATTTTAAAGATTCATGAAGGCGTAATTGTTCCAAAAGATCAGAGAGAACATTGCCAAGATAGGGACACTCCTGGCGCCAGATCTGTGTTTAGTTCCTTGCATACATTTATGAGGTTACTGCTATTCACTACTGCCTGGCTTCCATTAAATCACTGCTGAAGTATCATTTCATATTAATGTTCCTGTCTGTATTAATTTTGTTCAATTTTTATGTTATTCTTTCTGGTTTTTGTTCTTCTTAGAAACATTTTTTTTAAATATAATTTTGGATGTTTTGCTTTTTAAGTGAACTATGAAATGTTCTTCCTCACCTGACCAAATGGCACGAAGGGAGGAGGTCCGCCTTCTGCTCCAATGTTACTCCTGCTGTGTTTGGCCAGACTCTGCAGGATGAAGGATAAAGGTACCCCTTTTTTTTTTTTTTTTAAATACAAAACTCAGATAAATACAACCTCAGCAACAGCTAATGATGGCGTAGCAGAGGCCTTTATTACACATTTAAAATGATTACTAAAATATGACTTTTATCTTTTTAGCCAGAGTGGCTGATCCGTCATTAAAATATTGACCCTCACCCTTTGTAGTTCCCACTTCTCCACCATGTGATCAACCTCTCCTCCAAGGACAGAGATTTTTGAATCGTCAAGCAGTAAAAGACCATTTTTAACCTGGACTGTACCAAGAAGCTTCACCTTTGTTCCTGGTGGGGTGTTAAAACTGAAAAACAAAATAAAATAAAAAATAGTAATAGAGAAAACAAAATATTAAGACTGAAACGCAGTATGAATGATATATTTCTATACATTTCTTTTTAAAAAGCTATTAAATTTTAAATATATGTGTGGGTTTACTGCATATACCAAGTCTCACACCCTATTTCGTTACCCATGCCACTTTATAAATGACATGGAGCATTGCCAGCAGATGGGTGGCAAGGCTAGGAGAGACTATTAATAATCCCAGCTGCTCACCCATCCTCATGGTAAATTAAAAGCCCCTCTATCTCATCAGGCCTGATAAGGCCTCTGCCTCTCTCATTAGGAAAGCACAGGGACTTAGAGGGATTTCCAGCTACTGATGCCGGATGCCAAAGCAACAATTAGGGATTTCACTCCAAACCTCTGGGATAGATGCTTCTGCTGCTATCATGATAGAAGTTCACATGATAGCAGCAAATACAGGAATAAGACGGCAGTCATCCTTGATTCAATCACATACAAATGCACTATTCACCCTCAGTGTCGCTACTTAATTGTCATCTCTCTGTACTACATCACTGTCTCGCACACTGAACAGTCCTGTAATCCAGCTCATCCTTCTTTGCCTCTCACTTATGGCCTCACGCACACTAAAGCGGACACTTTCATAAGAAACACTAACCGGCGCTGTTGCTAGCCAGTGTGTGTGTGCCGCTCATAAAGGGGGGATTTGTTCTGTTCTCTCCTCTCTTCCCATCAGGAAGTCAAGGCCCACATTCTGGCCACTCCACCTGTACAGACTGGCTAGTCACCATGGCAGCAGTCACCAAGGCCACGGTAGCTTGGATGGAGATGTAATTAAGGCTAAGAATTGTTAGATCAGCTGCCACGGCGAGGAAATTGCAGATAAAGGGAAAATTCAGACATGTGGTGGGGTGAGAATGTTGACAGGGAGGTGAAGGAGCAGGGTGTGTGCAGAATGTGTTTGCAAAATATGAGAAACCAGCTGAATGCCCCCGATTTGCATCTATGCAGCAAACAGAAAAGCAGCTTTTACATTATCCATTTTTAAATATGAGACAAATAAAAAAAATGTAGGATTTTTTTTAACCATTTATACCCCTTTCACAGATATTTACATTACACTACAGCCTGTTATTTTTAAATGCAACAAAACTGTAATACCTGATCTTAGACAGATGTTTGAACTCCAGTCCAACACAGGTGGTGTGCCCATCTGTCATTTGCAGGCGCAGCATTCGCGGCGCGCCCTGGGACTCCTCGTGGTCTTTAGGAGCTGAGATGTTTCTCACCTTCTGCACCTGGAGGACACATGGACCCTCCAACTGGCCATGTGCAAAAGACAGAAAAATAAATAAATAAATAAAAAAAGAGGTGGCTTGAAAGGCAAATCTGCATGTGCGGAGGAGGATTACAGCGAAATACTGAAAAACCCTCTAGGAGTTTTCAGTATGTATTGAGGATTACTCCAATTTTTAAGGCAAAAAAAAAAAAAAAAAAACAATACCTCTTTCCCTGTGGCATACTTAAGTCAGCACAGGTTTATTTATTCCTCAAAATAGCCTCAAGGCTTACATTTAGAGCTACAGCGACCACTGTTGTTGAATGCTTTTGTAAGGACTCTTCGCACAAAGTTTGATTTCTACACCTGGGAAAAGATATGTGTAAATCCTATCTACATTCAATACTACATACAAAAAGTGTATAGTGCAATACAGCGCAATTTATGCATTATATGTACAAGGCAGAGTGCATTACCAGGGTATAATGGGGTGTATCATATTCGGAGTCTGAAGGGAAGAGGAGGTAAATGCACATAAAATTACATGTTTTGATATTTGGGTTTTTTCCCCCCTCCATTTGCTCGATTTTACTTTCATGGGCAAAGAAGTGGTTTCTTGACCTACATTTGTTAGTGTGCTAGGGACATCTAGTGGCAATAATGAAAACTGCAGTTCTAAAGTTTCCTTTCAACAGTGGCTCCAGCTCATCATTTGTAATAGAGTTTCATAAATTAAGCACTGCCACAGAGTTGTAGCAATATGTATGCCACTCACCTTCTCAGTTCTTCCACTGTTGATATCAGATGGTAGATATTTTCGCCCAACAGTTCTAAGATCAGTCTGCAAAACAAAAGCTGCTTTATTAGAATATATATAATAATCATATATTCATGTAATGAAACAATGCACATGTGAAACAAAAACAACAAAACACATTTTTAACTATTCAATCAGATGTAATCTCACTTTTTGTAATCTCACTCCACATGGTGGAGAGAGTGCAACTGTGCACTATTGCAGTAAAACAGTAAAACCAGTATATGCGCCAATGTATGGAGTAATTTTGATATACAAGAATCAGGATTGGAGCTCATTGCTTTTTAAATCCAATCACCACTTTATTTAACCTAGCTTTTTAACAGAATTGTATTTTTTAAAGAGGATTTCATTTTTCCTCCAAACCATAAGAGATCAACATTAAAACTACAAATGTGTCTGCCTCCCAAACCAATTTTACAACCACTTTTTACCGCAGAAAACAATATGTCTGAACAAAATAAGCGCTCCAGGTAAAACCAAAAAAAGCAGCCAGAGTAGCAAAATATCTCTCTAATTAAGATACAATTAAATGCACCATTTTGCTAGCAAATCATCAGTGGCTCCAATTTATTTTTATGCCTAGTCTGACAATGTTAATAACTTTAAGCCCCTACAAGTACCACTCTAAATTTACTACAAGTTGATTAAACCAGGTATGCAGTAATATCTAAAAGTACAGTGTGAGACCTTTCCGCAGCACTCCATGCTAAACCTTAAAGGTCAGTGTTTCTGCAGTAAATGCACTGACTGTGTGTTCTCGACTCGTTCGATACTGCAGGTCAGGTCTGTAGCATCTTTGTCATTCTAGGAGAAGAACCCTATATGAATGTTTATGGTTCCTCTTTAAACATTTTCATTTTGTTTAGCTGCGTATCAAATGAAAAAAATTCTTTTTTTAAATACACAATTATAATTAACAGATAATTCAAATACCCACATTCATTTCATACTATTAAAATGAATAGATTCCTGGTTTCATGATGATTGATGATATAATTTGAGAGGGCAGTCATTGAGTGATTGAAGAGGGAAAAGGATGAGTTATTTCTGGCTCAGAAAGGTGCCTTTTAGGGATGAATAGAATAGCATGAGTGAATGGTTCTGCATAGAGTAACTACAACAGGTTTACTTAGATTCACTTGTTTGGCAGATATTTATGCATGTTTCTGTTATTATGTTTGATAAACTAGTAGTATCTAACAAAAACTAGTAGTGTCTAACCAAACTAGTTAAAAAAATGCCAACTTTTAGTACAATGATGGTGATTTTCCTTAAACTCTAAAACTCAAGGCAAGGTGTTACACGGTAAAAACATTCTGTATATGTGTTTGTGTTGCACTTACATCAAGCGCAATACGAATTATGTCACTATGTGTTATTTTCTCAGCGGATCCTTTCAGTTCTGCTATGCCTTCATCACTGAGGTACCTGCAAGATGAAAAACAGAGCAGAGAATACAAGTGAAGCTGGGAAAGGCTTCAGACAGTCTCATTTCAACATGTTTAAACAGACTGTTATTATAATCAACTAAAACTTATCTAAAGAGGGCGACAAATACTTGACTGAAAAAATAAAAACTGCATTTTAGCGGACATTTTTCTCTTAAAAAAGACTGATATTAAAAATAAAATGCAAATGGTAACGTCTTTGGTTTTAATCTTTTTTTTTTAGTTTGGTCAAATTTATAACACGCATGTGGAGGTAATGCTGTATTTATTTATTTACTGTGATGTCAAGCGTCTCCATAACTCCATAAATTGTTGTGTGTTTGTATGCTAATACTTATTCTAAATGTCATACATATTATGATTAATAAATAATCTCCTTTGGGGGGGAGTCAGGATGGGAACCCCAGTTAAAACTCTGCCAAATCAAACATGTGGAGATATCTGCTGCAGGGATCACAGTTGTATTTTTGTATTTTCTCATTTGTTTTTAATTTTTATTTCATTTTTACTTTTTGTTTTTAACTAAGTTTAGTTTCAATTACTTCCCATAGTGCGTTTTCTTGTTTCAGTTTAGTTTGTGTTGTCTGCAAATGTTTGGCTTTAGATATGTTTTTATTAGTTTCAGTGTTCCATAAGGTTGTTATTATATGGACGGCATATGTCAGAGGCGAGGTTTAGGAAAATCAGTACACGTATTACTACTAAAAACAGAACTTTTTGAAAGTAACTGTGTCACAGACTTTTAGACAGAGTGTCTCTATAAAAACATTCATCAAAGCCTCTGTATTTTTATTTATTTTAATTTTGCAAGTTCTCAAATGATTTTAGTTAGTTTCATTTTTAAGTCTTTCTTTAAATCTTTATTTTACATAACTAAATTGGGGGGTTTTGCATCTAGTTTTAGTTTAGTAAACTATAATCACGTTAGTGCTGACCCCTTGTGACAAGGGAGAAACTCAAAGTAATTTTACTGTAAGATATAAACAGTACACAAACTAAACAACTCTACTCAAACAGCAAAACATGACAAGTCAAATTAACTCTCCCATCTAATCAACACAATGCAATTACAATTCTACTCTATTACAGTTAATTCATAGTTCAGTATCACAGAAGTTTATAAACTGCTTGCTTCAAGACTGTTTTACAATTCGCGCAGTTTAGCAATAAACTGATTCAGATAACGAACTCACCTCCTTCCCAAAACTAAACTGAATATATGGGAAGAAACAGCAGAAGAAATCTGTTTTCTTTTTATCATGAGTTACGTTCACAGCCTCTTTGATCTGATCAGATGGTGTGCATGACAACAAACGTAAACAACCTCGGGACCACTTTTAAATTAGTTTATCTGTACATTACGGACAGAACAGTTATTATTCATCTCTGTTAAATACATATAAGACTCTAGAAGGGATAACAATTAAGTAAGCAAAACCTGAAGCAGTAAGTGTTTAGAAGCTGCATGTGGCTAAATGCTAGCACTCATGTCTAGCTACTGCAAACTGCTGCTGGGATGTTCTGAGTTTTAAAAGCACTGCATGTTTTAACTATATTAACTTTAATATGAGCCTCAGATTTATTTGATTGGCCCTGCATATGACGTTATCACTGTTTGTTCATGCAAAATGCAGCGCCACACTACGCTGTAATAATTGCATGCTAAGTGTGTATTGCATAGCTAGCGTCATTTATCTCGCTAGTTTGTTAGCCAGCCTCCAGAACAACTAATTACGTTGCAAAAACACACAGAAATCCAAAGTGTTAAGGTAAACCTTGTACTTTAATTTTAAGTTATAAGTACGCTAAATAGTGTTTTTAGAAAACATCAAAGAGTAGTAGTAGTGGTAGTTGTATTAGTAGTACTAGCTAGCTCTTTGAAATTAGCTCACATGCTACCTACCAGCCCTCTTTGGTCAGGGAATCTGTCACATCGGTCATTGTGCTTCCAAACTGCTGATGGAGCAATAAGGACACCAAGAGTTTTAAAGTGGGTTCACTGGAATAACAGCTATCTCGTCCTGTAATTCATATTCTGCTCCAGACAAAGCTCGCTAATATCAGTACTGAACGACTCTACGGTACATACGTCACACAATGACACTGTACAAGTACGGAGTGCCGTGAGGGTCTAAATAGCCTTTATATAATTTTTTTTCATATGATAAAGCAAAATCTACTTGTCATTCAGTTTAAAGGACATCCGTTTAAAAGAAGTATGACAAACAATATAGACTCTAAGACATGCGAATTTGCATATTAACGATCAAGGAACTGACCTCCCAGCCCATTGTTGCTTCAGTGATGCTAGTTTCAGTCATTATGCAAATATACTGTTTATAAGCCTGGAGAAACCTGCTGTTAGATGAGACCGAAAAGGTCACTTGGATGAGTGATGAAACGTTTCTCCCACTGAAAACGCTATGAACAGAATCAACTTTAGGGGAATATAGACTCTGGTCACCTTATTAGGTACACCTGTTCAGTTGCCCGCTGTAGCAGATATCTTATTCAGCAGCGATGCATTTAGGTACGTAGACACGGTTAAGATAATCTCCTGACATTTAAACTGAGCATCAGAATATTAAAGTGACTTTGGCTCCAGCAAATAATAATAATAATTTTTTTTTAAAAACTAAATAAAATAGAAACTAACCAGTGAGCAGCAGTTCTTTTGGTAAATGCGTTTTGTTGATGCCAGAGGTCAGAGGACAATGACTAGACAGCTTTAAGCTGAAACATTAATTAAAATAATCACTCATTACAAGACTTATGCAGAAGAGGACCTCTCACTCCGTAACACATCACTCCTGTCAGCTAAGAACAGTAAACTGAGGCTACAGTTCACACGGGCTTACCAAAACTGAAGAAACACCAGAAACATAAACGTTGCTTGGTCTGATGAGTCTTGATTTTTGTCTGTGAGAAGGTTCTTAGTCATTCAGGTCATAGTAATCTAAGGAAAGAAAAGCATTTTGGAGTTCTTTAAGTTTCTTGTAGACGTTTCACCTCTCATCCGAGAGGTGTAACATTTTGGACATTCATATTTTGGACAGAGAAGATAGTTTGAAAGAGGCGTGAAAGAAGCCATCTACGTCCACTGTGAACGACCATCTTTGCACAGAGGGCGTGGCTTAGGACACCAACTGTCTGCCAGTTTTGAGATCCCTTCTCAGATGCCTTAACGCCCACTCACATTTTAGTCATTTGATTTCAGTAAGTCACATGATAGGGTGGGGGCAAGGTCTCACAGTGGGTTCACCCGAAACCTTGGCTGATAGTGACCCATTATAACACCCATTATAACACCACATCCTACCTTAGTGTTGTTGCCTATCATGTCCACTTACTACCACAATGTACACATCTTATTCTAGCAATGTATAATTAATGAAGTGGCCAGTGAGCGTATGCAGATATAAATGTAATTTTAAGTATGACTTTATATCCAATAATCTTGGGGTTGGTGAACACAACCATGGGAGAAGGAATAGGTGGAGTTCCTTACACCGTTCCTGGACAGTGCTGAGTTAACTGTGTGTATGTGTGTCCACATACAAACCTCTACAAACCTCAGAGTAATACTGGAGACACACAGCAAGCATGCATCAGCTGTTCCTGGATGCAACCGACTACTGCTGTTACAGGTTTGATGAAAGGGACTCAGACTCAGCCATATACTAATCAACCATGCAGTAAAACCACATGATGAAGAAAAGTGGCCTCTTCATAAGGCCTATGATGTTCAAGCTGTGGGCAGTACTTTGTGGGAATATTAATAAGGTCTCAGTGGGTCCAATATGACATTTTGTAAGAAATAAGATACGAGGTGGCAGCAAAATTAGTTTGAACAAGAAGGATCATCTCCAGCAGATTTCTTACATTAAATTAATTGGTACTGCATTACATGTTTTTGGAATTTTTATGTCTGAAAATAAAAATCATGTATTATCTAAATAAGTGCAAACCATTTAAAAATATTTTTAAAGATGACATTTGATACTAAATCATTGCACAGCCCATTGATCAGAAAATGCTTTTAATTACTAATAATTATTGCTTTTTCTTATACTTTTTAAGATAGGAATGATATGTAAGTCCTTCATTAATAATCTTCAGGCTATATAGAAGAACAAATGTCAAGAAAATAGTCTGTATTGTAAAATTACCTAACAGATAAATCACTTACATTAGTTTGTGTTAGATTCGTTGGCTGCACATCCATAATGTCAATCTCCCATTCCACCACATCCCAAAGGTGCTCTACTGGACTGAGATCTGATGACTGTGAAGGCCATTTGCCTGCCATGTGATTGGCTGATCCACAGCCACTTTATTAAGTTCACCCAATCGGTTCAATGACTTGCAGTAATGAGTCACTGAATCAGTTGGGTGTTGAGTGTGGAATGTAGAGCAGCTTTATTTTTTGAGCAGTAAGGGTATTCCATATCATTTAAGTGGTGCTCGACCATTAACTTGTTCATGCTTTATCCTTTTCTGCTTAAAGCTCAGGTGAAACCTCTACTCTTTTTCAGGAATTTGAGGCATGATCTCATTCGGCTAAATTGTCTAAAAGTCCAGTAAACAAAGCAAACGGGGGGAAAAACACATACATGTGTATTTTGGATGTTGCTTCCCTGACTACTCTGAAATAAAACATGTTATGAAAAAAATCTTAAAATCACTGATGCATAGTTATTATAAATTTCCAGGATAAACAAAATCACTTAAGGAGTTATGCAAGAAGAATTTGCCTGAATAGCTTGGTGGACACATAATGTGCAGGCTTAAACCTAATTTATTTTTCAGGCACAGAGACACTCTCTGTAGACATGGAAAATGTGAGTGTTTCTGAATGCTGATATCTATTTGTTTTCTTGTGTATTTAAACTACTGTATAACATTTGTTAATTAACAAACGGAAAAAAGACTTATGGAAACCACCACCACTTTGCATGGTTCGATTATCTCTGAAACCTAGGGCCAGTGGTGCCATCTAATTGAAACCACAAGATGGCAGTATATGCACACTGAAAAGTTAAAGAACGGCCAACTCTCCGTGCAGACGTTGTAACAACATTTGAAGCTGCTTTCAATGTGAAACATAGAAATGGTCTGCTCCACTAACAAAGCTTCATGGTGAGGATAAATTTACCCTTATTAGGTCTGAGCCCCTGTGTCATTGTGATAGTTGTGAAGTTCTCAAATTCTATGCAGTATTCAGCACTGGTTCCTTGCATCCCTATAACCTCTGACTTTGATATGAGATTTAATTTGTGTCAATTGTCATTCTTTGTTGAAAATATCTTAAACATTTACAAATATAAATATATTTCTACCTAAATCACCTTTTTACTGATAATCCTTGAAGCTGTTTATCACAATCAGACGTGTTAATATGAACTCTACCTTTAAAAAAAAGCAAATACAAGAAAAAGCAATGTCAATGTAGAATTGAAATGCTCACACTATTAAAGTATGTAATTCAATCAAAAAGCACAAAAAAACAAACCCATTCAGTCAGATTTGCTGTGTGTGGTATGATGATTTAAACAGATCAGCTGCGTTATCAGTACAAGGAAAATTCAAAATTTATATTATTTGGCATTTGGGGCTTTTGATTATATATCCCTGTGGCTATTCTTTGACCAACTTGGAAGACTCGATCTCTCATTGTCTGAGAGGATTAGCGAGGCATAATGCCACAAGGCTTGTGTTTGGCTAGATGAAGAGTGTTAACACATTGCTGGCAGTCATGCAGACAGCCCTCCAGGGATTGAAGGAATAAAGGTCTTTCAAGATAACAAGATTTCAAGAGCTTGAATTGAAAGAAGGTCCAATTTAATTTCATAGCTGAAGGTTTCATTTAATGGTGACGTCTGACTCCACTTTTAGCCTTGGAAAAACAAAAAACAAAAAAATTCTGAAAATTATAATGTGCATACCAAATATGTTTCTTCTAAATCACATGCCGGTGTATCTCTGGATTTATGCGATCTACCTATGAGTGTGAATTTGGTCCGGCACACTGCATGATTGCAGACTAACAAAATAATAATTAGAGCATAATTGTACTGAATCACTGCTCAAGTTGGCCAAGACTAATGCTTGAAATATAAAGGCTGAGCTGTACTGTATCTTTGTGTTCTTATTTTTCTGATTTTGATGTCTGTGAGACATGCTTTCTGAGAACAACATCAATCAAACTGCAACAGTCAGGAGGTTAAGCCTGTCTAATTGTCATGTGACTCCACTTCTATGGATTTGCAGAGGATGAGCATGGTCCTAGCAGTCTGGAGGCAGGAACACAGACAGAGGGAAAGGTTAATACCACTTGTGGCTTTTTATCCTATTGCCATCATTTGGTTATGTAACACAATTGTCCTCAAGGGTACGAGTTCCACACGCATAACTACTGAATAACAACATGAGGTATACAGCAGTTTACAGTTGGCATCCACCAGGAGCAATCTTTAATATCCTGCAGTTTACTGTCAATAGTCTGAACTATTACTGTTTTCTATAATTTATGAGTTTCACTAACAGGGGGCACAAAAAACTTTTAATGCTTCATGTTGAGGAACTCTCCCTGATACTGTATGTGTTCAGGGATCAAACTGTAGGTTTGAGGAGAGCACTTGAGAAGCGTGCAAAAGTTTCTGGTAGTTGCATCACGTTACTGTGTTGCTGTTTGCATCATACAAGATGTTTGGGATTGAACAGTGGGTTTAGCTTGCTTTTACAGTGGAAATCAAAGAGACAAACAAGCAACAATATAAAACACCCTCATTTTACTGTGATCATCGACTTCTGACTGAACTTTATTCCATGATAGATAAACAATTTCTTGAATCCTGGACATCCTACATCATAGGATGTGGAAAAATGTGGACGATTATTACTTTTTTTTTATTGCTAATGTTTTCCTTAGCTATGAGGGTTCGCCACAGAAACTCCATCAGCTCTGCCTGCATACTACCCTGTCTCTAACATCCTCCTCTGTCACACCAAATCTCAGCATGTTATCTTTTACTACATCCATGAATCTTCTCTTTGGTCTTTTCCTCCTGCCTCGCAGCTCCAGCTTCAGCATCATTTGTCCAGTGCATCCAGTATCCATTCTCTGCAAGTCTAAACTATCTCAGCTTTTCCTCTCTGTCTCCAAAGCACTCAACCTGAGATGTCCCTCTGATACACTAATTTCTAATCCTCTAATTAGGTCATTTAAACTAGACCATACATCAATAAAATAAAGCCTGGGTTTGGCCAACTAAATAAAAAAAGGCGGTTGTAGCCTACTAAACTGATTTAAAGACCTTTATTTTATTCTATTTATATGTGTGCATTTATACTGAGTTATTTTACCCATTTAATTAAGAAATTATATTTAAGCAACCTGTCATTATCGCCTGTCACTTTCTGTTTAATATTTCTATAAGAGAAAAACTGTCACTTGGCAAACTGAATTAAATCTAATATATCTATCTAATACAGAGAGAAAAGCTTGGATGCAAGTAAGACCTACACACAAAACCTATCGCACAGGAGATACTGGCTGAATAAAACGAACAACCCTAAAACTGAAGTAGGATTGACTGACACTTCAGGCAGCCAATCAACTCCCTCTAAACTATGACTCGAGTCACCGTTTGCGGTTCCGTGATTGCTATTGGTTGGATTAAACATGGGAAGCTGACGTAAGCATTGCGCGGGTCTGTCAAAAAAAGTATCTTAATTTTACCCACCTAACGCTTCTGCTGAAACTCGTAATGACTGTATGGCTTTCAGTTAATGTTCGGGTGAATTTTGTAAGTCTCCGGGAAAATTGTTACGTTTAAGGCGCATTTTTTTAGTTAACGGAAAGTAGAGCATTACGTGACAGTCAATAAATTGGATTAGCGCTAAGTCAAGTCACCGGTGAATGATAGTATTGTAAACCTGGCTAGCTAGCTAAACGGACAGGTGAGACTGAGCACTAAACATTAAAAACGCTTAGTGGACCTAGTGTTGTTATGTGCTAAGCATTTTCCTTTGTGTGGTCCTCTAGCTCTTCTGTCGTCTGCTAACGTTGCATGCAATAAAAGGTTTAGGTCTTCAGTAGCTGTCAGCTGGTGTAGAAGTCATTGGGTCATCATGGAGAGTTACAGTCAGCGGTTTGAATCCACCACCGGACGGGACAGTAAATCTCAAAAGAAGAAGGGCTCCACTTCGTCATACACCGATGACGGAGACCGCAAACCAAAATTTGTAAGTATGAAAAGACTAAAACGAGCTTTGGTTTTACTCTAACGGTATGATACAGAAAGCATTTGATAAACGCCGCAAATAGATGGTCACTCAGTGTGTTATGCTTTCCCTATGATACAACCAGCCACAGAGAAGGACATTGATGTGGACAGAACAGTACACGGGTAGATGGCCCTCCATATAAAGAATGTAGCAGACACCTTGGATCGGTATTTTCTATTACTTTCAGAACGACCAGTTTGGATAGACAAACAACCACGGTTAGACCTCGTGGTGAAGATGTGTCATGCCTTCGTAATGTGCTTGCATGTCTGGGGAGGCTGAGAGAAACGAACAGTTAACAAAGCACAGGAGGCTACACAAGTAATGTTTTATATGGTAGAATTTCTTCGACAGCCATAACCTTGAGTGTTTGTTGACTTTGCATGTAGGAAATCAAAAGGTTAAAATTAGCACAGGGTTTAACTGACACTAATCCATGCATTCCCTCCTACAAACAAGACAGCATTTAGTCTCTTTGGTATTTGTCGGTTGTTGTTCTTCAGCTAGTCTAGCTGTGTAAACAAAATCATGTTTTTTTTTGTTTGTTTACACAGCTAGACTAGCAATTAAAAAAACAACAACAACCCCAAACCCTTTTCATTTTCTGATAGGAGACTTGCTTGTGACACAGATCTCTTTAAAGCATGCTCAACCTGTGCTTGAGAGTGTTACTCCAAGTCAAGTTCCTGTGGCCACTGTTCAGAGACTCCAGTGGAAAATGAAGCAAAATTTAGTCTTTCTCAAATGGTTTCTGTCCACTCCCACTGATGACCTGTTCGTTTAACATCTGACAATGCAATCCATAATAGGAATTCGGATTCACCTTCTTTGATTAGTGTACAGTGCTGGATGAAAGTTACGTTTGAAGCATAAACATGTTTATCTACAGTGTATAAGAATTAAAACCTGATAAATTAACTCATTGATTTAATATTTGAGAAATATGTTGCAAACACATTACCAGAGTCTCTGGTAACTTGAGATGGTCATTGTTATCTGGTCACTTTATATAAAACTGTAGCTAATTCTGATTGGCATGCTACGGTAACATTTAATGTCTATTCATTCAGCATAAATGCAGGAAACCTATTAAAGTGAATTTTAAATGGTGTTAAAGAAATAAATCATGGAGTATCTACAATGTTTCTATCCGTCCTCCAAATCCTTTACTAGACATATTTGATGTAGTCAGGCTATGCTACTTCTTTATATTTTTATTGCTAACATAATTTAATCTAGTTTTGTTATATATTATTTCTTGATATCTTTAGACAAGTGGATAGAAATTGAGTTTCAGTGGTTCGAAATATGCCATAAAAACTTGAGTCTGAGCCTGCCTGTTTAAAGGTGACTGTAGTACTTTGAATCCATCTGCAGGACCTTGCTGAATCTGTGATCTCATGGATATGTAGGTGGGAAAGCAAGAGGACAAAGCCTGTTCTTTTTCCCCAGCCAGGTTTCTTTTAGATTGCTTGATCCAAGACAAAGGTGTTGGAAGCCTTGGTCTGCATTCAGTCTAAAATGACTGCACCAGCCAGATGGGACCAAGAACTCTCAGCAAATCTTCCTTCCATCAACCAGAGGTGTTTGGCGTAAACAAAGATGTCCAGTCAAGTGTTGGACACCTTTCTGAGATTAATTTAGAAGGCTTTTATTTTATTGGCTAGTCTGCTAAAAAATGTTAAGACAACTTTATAATTTCTGTTTAAGCCAAACTCTTTGTTCCATAAGTAACTTTGCTCATTGAAAATGTGCAGCATATAGCATAGTAAAATCTCAGTGGACTTCATCTCACATGGAATGAGGCCTTTTGATGTCTTTGCTGTGACTCCGCTCAGGTGGTAATTTTTAGAAGAGTGTTTCAGTGCCTAATTTGTAAGTTAGGAGGATCTGCAACACAGGGAGGGTGCAGTTCCGGCATGATCCGACACAAAGTAATCCCTGAGTGTTAGTGTCTGTCTGGATGAGAGACACCAAGTTGCTTTCACAGGATCTTTAAATTAGGAGTGCCTGCCTCTTCTTTTAAAGAGGAAATACCAAAGAAGCGAGGTTTTCTTCAGTTGATAGAGTTAACTACATGTTAGTGAATTTTTCGATGACATCCAGTTTCAATAGAGGCAGTATCACAAAGCCTAAGGAATGAGTTGTTGCTGTGGAAACAAAAGTCATCTTAAAGCCAACGCCTGCTTTACTAGGATCTCCAACATTTTTTGAATGCCTCATGGTAAGGGGAGCAATGTATACCACCCCCATCTATATATAACACCCCAAACATGCTGGTTTTATTCTTGATTCACCTTCTTGTCAGAATAACATCTGGATTTCTTGAGATTTCTCCATCTTTGTGTATTAAAAAAAAAAAAAAAAGAGTATTGAAAAACTGCAGCTTGCATTAGTGGGCTTTCTTTTACAGCTTCTCGTGACCTTTGCTTTTGCCTCTTGAAAGCAGAGGTCACCACCATCTCCTCTGCCACAGCTGTAATGCAGGATGTTAGTTTTCTTAATGAGTTAACTGAAATGTTTGTCTGCTGGTAAATGTGCTATATCCATAGTGCGTACTCTCCCAAAGATTGTTCAAAAAGCACTTTATATCTGGTGGAAACATGTCAGATCAGTGTGTTAATGTAGTTGTGAGATGCCTTTTTGCCCTTTTTTTTTCTTTTCCCCAAATGGACTAACTGAAGGACTGGAATTGCTGTGGCCATAATGAATTTTACTTTATCAGTAATTACCGTGTTTGGCAAGTTCTTCTTTCATCACAAAAATGTCCTTTATATAGTTTTTAATTGGTAGTTATTTTGTTGTGTGGCTTTTTGGCCAGTTCCTATCATATTCCAGCAGAAGTAGAACTAAAATGATAAAGTCATTACCGTTGTTATTTAATTAAATTGGAAAATAATATTTTTGAGAAAGACCTCATAGATGACTACATGTAACATGTGTTAAGGAAATTGGTTTTGTGTGGCTGAAAGAAAAAAAAAACAACAGTATATTGAATTTTTAAATAGTTAAATATCTGTTTTGGAATAGGTCTTAAAATTTGTATTGGTCAGGCTCCATGTAGCAGTTAATTTGTGATAGAAATGTTGTTTTATATGGTGACCATGTAAAAACTTGATAACAACAAAAAAGTCCTGCCAAAATTAATAACCCACACACATGCAAATATTCTAACACTGGCAAATGGTAAACAGTTTTGCCTAGAGGCAACTTTGTCAAAAATGTCATGTTTGGTACTTGGTGATGCAAGTTTCTGGGACATGTGCTATAATAAATAAATTAATTTATTTAAATCAGCTGTATATCTGGCACACCATGGACATTTGGGAAGGAAAACACATAGTCAGGCCAGTTCTATTAAAGGCAGCGAGTCTTTGCTGATTTAATTGACAGAAGAAATAAGTGCATCTTTCTGATATTTTTGGATCATTCATTAAATGGTAAATGGCCTGTATTTGTATAGTGCTTTACTTAGTCCCTTAGGACCCCAAAGCGCTTTACGCTACATTCATTCACCCATTCACACACTGGTGATGGCAAGCTACATTGTAGCCACAGCTGCCCACAGCTGCCACTGACAGAGGCGAGGGTGCCGGACACTGGCGCTGCCAGGCCCTCTGACCACCACCAGTAGCCAACGGTTGAAGTGTCTTGCTCAAGGACACAACAGTTAAACAACATTAAACAGAAACTTCTATTATGTGCATGAGTATGCAGACCTCCCTGCCAGTTGTTGGACTGGTGTTGATGTTTTGCAGAGTCGTACTGTCCACTCCATTTAAAGAAGCATTTTTTAAAAAATTGAATGTGAATGTAAAACGCCATTGTAACTCTTTGAATGTCAAAATAAGTGTAACAGAGTAGGGACAAATCAATACAGACATTTCACTGTCTCTATTCTTTTTAGATTATGCTGTATGCTGCAAAGAATGGGGCACAAATGTTTAACTGAAATGAAGCAAATTCTTGAAGCCTGAATGTAAAAATGTGCTCCAGAAGTGTTTGTTAGAATATTTGGTGCTTTTGCTTTGTGTATCCTGATTTGTTTCTTTTTGCTCCCCACTTATAGCACTTACCCTTTAGAAACATCACAGATGATGTGGTAAGCTTTGACAAACTGATATGCTTCTGTGTGTGCTTTGTGTCATCGATCTCTGCAACATCTAACGTCACCTTACTTGAGGTCACTGCTTCTGCTTATTTTGAGCATCATTAACAAAACCAAAACAGTCAGGCATTGGAGCCATTAACATCATAGGACAGACTTCTTGTTTGTAGTTTGTTTCATATTACTAGCATTGCATTCTAGTTTATTAATAACTGTTTTTTTTATTCTGCTTGACTACTAACCATTTAAATGTGCTCATAATCATCTAAACTTGACTCCAAGTCTGGAGTATTTTTTTCTATTTTTAATTGTGCTTTCTTTCTTTCTACAGCTGGACAGATTCGCCAGTATTAGGATTCCCGGTAGTAAAAAGGAGCGCCCACCCTTGACACAATCTAAGCACAATGCAAACGACTGGTCCAGTTCTTCATCCTCCACCTCACATCATTTTGAGGAACTATCGTCAAAGATAAACTCAGAAAAGGAGATCTTGGCTCTTTTTGAAAAGATGATGGTGTGTTCTTACTTTTTGTACAACATTTTCACATTTCATTAAAAAAAAAGTGCTACCAGGGACTAAGTGATAAAGATATTCAAAAAGACAAATAATCAATTTAACACAAGTGATGATATTTTTCAAACTTTCATTTTAGTTCAGTAATTTTATGATCATGGCCACAAAGCAGCTGATATTTGGTTGCTGACGCTAGAAACAGTGCAGAATGCTAATGTCTTCCAGAGTCAGTTATGCATTCAAAAACAACATCAAATTTTGGCCACGGTAATGTTGTAGTTTTTTTTTCTCTTTTCTTTTTTAGGAAGACATGAACTTGAATGAGGACAAAAAGACTCCTTTGAGAGAAAAAGACCTCAACACAAAGAAAGAAATGGTCATTCAGTATATATCAACTGCCTCTAAAACTGTAAGTTTTTAAATATTTAAAATATTTCACCTATTTTGAGTTTAAATTAACTGACATTTTATATTTATGTGGTTGAATGTTTGCATTGAAACGTGTTGCTGATGCTTTTAATTAGCAGTGTCTAGCAGCCTGAAGAAGTTTGAGTTTCATACTTTCTAACTTTTTTGAGTGGAAGGTAACTGGTTGAGTTTTGGTTTGTGAGGTACCATCCACACGTGTTTTGGTAAACATCACTTTTTCTGTGCGTTTTGGCCTTTTTGGAGTTTGAAGTCACAGAAAATGAAGCTTTTGAAACTGTTTCTGTATCAAATTTGAACTTGGAAAATGACTGTGTCACGCAACATCACATGTGCGTGCATTTATCTCCTTTTTAAACAGAAGACTATGACCCATGATATTGTTTATAGACCTTTGATTGGCCAGCTTTTCTGCAGTTAGAGGTATATGACCAACACTTTTGACAGCATGTGACATATATTTTTTGCATTTTTATGTGGATGGAAATCTTTTAAGAACAAAAGTGGAAAATCCCGCTTTAAATGGTGCGGGTGAATGTAGCTTGAATTTTAGGGCTAAATATTAGAATACTTGTTCACTGGTTTTCAGTTTTCGGCACCTGTTTAATTGTGTTCTTTAAATGTAGAAGGATATACTTGCCTTGAGTACTCAGCATCTCTCTCACTCACAGCAGTTATCATGACACTTAAGTTAACATTGTTGTTGTGAACAAACAACAAAATGAATTGTATTTATTTATTTTTTTTATACCACTTAAGACCAAAAATACATTGTCAAAAATCTTTGAAGAGAAGTGCAACGTCTCGCTTTCCACATAGGCACGCACTCTGTTGAGTGAGCAGCAGAGGTGAATTAGCTCTTTGCATATCTGCATTATTCTTGTTGTGTTTTTGTTTTTTGGCCCAGACATGGAGGTGGATTCATTTTATTTTATGATTATAGCAAACATTTACTGCAGGTAATAAAGAGTGACTGGGAAATAGGAAAACAAGTTATTTCTGTGACAGTCATATTATTGTTGATGGATCACAGTATGTAGCATACAGTATGAGGTACAGGATATTAAAGAATATAAATATTTTAAGCTTCCACAAGTCATTGTAAAGCATCGATATATCATTTTTCTTACATGAAAAGGCTAAAAAAAGAACTTCCTGGTATCCAGACATTGTACTTGTCTTTTGCACTTCTTAAAAGTTAATGTATTAGCTGAAGAAATGGGTAGGGGGGGAAAAAAAAACAAATAATTGACATTGTGAACAGTAAGGCCTATTCGTATTTGATAGCTACAGGTTTCTGGTTAAGTTGCCATCATGTGTTGCAAAGAAGTATGAAATAAGTCCAAGTCCAAATTTCTTACATCCAAGTAAGAAATTTATTATATTTGTTATAACCAGACATCCCTTCAAGTTTGCCTTAGGCTGTCTATCCTTGTCTCTAGTTACCATGGTGACTGGCCTGCATTTGTTACCTTTCATACCTGCATGGTAAAAAAATGTGGGCACCAACCAAAAAACAGTGAAATTAATTTCTTTAAGAGAGCAGATTTATAATACTCTGCATTTAAGAAGTGGTTCATTATGTGTTTTTGGAGAGAAGTTCTGAGAAAAAGGTCAACATTTCTGAGGAAATGTGGTGTCACTGAGTTTAAAACACTAAGCAAGGTGAAGTATATATCAACAAAAATGTTTTTACTTTTTACACAAAGGAACTTGAAGTTTTCTTGTTTTGCTTTTGCTTGTTTAACGTGCCATCAAAATAACAACAACAATGTGACCTTCTCAGTCATGTTGCTGTTTTGCCAATTGACCTTTAATTTTTAAACCGATGTATGCCACTTCCTCTTTTAGTCTGTGAATTTGGAGATAGCCTTGGAGAGAAACAATTTCCTTGTATGTTGTCACAAAAAATAATTGCTGACCTTTGACATTGTGTTTTGATTTATGTGCAATGCCCCTGCTGTGCAGGAAATTGAGTTTTGCCTTGCCTTAAATTGCTTTCAAAGAATCTTCAAAAATATGACTCCTCGATCAACTGAAGCTGAGCATGGGGAAAATTTATGTTAAGACCTGTCAAATGGTCAGAATCTGTGTAAAAGGGTTTATCCAAAATCCATGTGTATTGTTTCTAATTTGAAAATATAGCACATGGTTTAGCACAGCGGTCCCCAACCCCCGGGCCTCGGACCGGTACCGGTCCGTGAGTCGTTTGGTACCGGGCCGCGAGAATTGAAATGTATGGTTTTCAGGGTTTTTATCGGTTTTCAGCGTTATTTTGTTATGACTTTTATCGTTAACTCGGTTTTCCTGGGTCTTTTCACGTATGTTATGAATAAATCTTTTTTTCGGTACCGGTACTGGTTTTATTTTGTTGTATTTATCCGCGTCACCTTAAAGGCCGGTCCGTGAAAATATTGTTGGGCATAAACCGGTCCGTGGCGCAAAAAAGGTTGGGGACCGCTGATTTAGCACACAAAAGTCTACTGCATGCAGGCGGGGGCTAGAATTGACCTACTAATGGGTCCATGTGCAGTAGGGCTTTGCCATATTGTATACCTAGAAGTTGTGAGTCATGGTTTGTCTGAGAGCATGTTAGCATGTCCGTCTCTGCTAACAACTTAATACCGTTAACAAAAATAAGCAGCTAGTTCAACAACCTTCAGTAAAGAGCAATGCAAACACTTTGCAAATTTTAAAACAATTGTGCTAAAGGTAGAAACAACACAAATTTGTTTCACCATTTTATATTGGCAACTGGTGCAACCCTAAAGTAAACAAATTACTCAACCAAGAACTGATGCTTCCGCTCGCTAGTTGCACTCCTTAATGACAGGAAGTGCCAAGCTTGGGTGGAAATTATTATTATTGTTGTTGTTGCACAGTGGTAAAGCAAGATATTAAGCAGCTGGTTAGAAAACTTGACCCAAAATAACACAAACACCCCAGGTCGAAACTCTTTTTCAGTTTTCTTATCTGACAGTATTGTGAAGTTCCTACAGAGTTACATGAATAATTTGCCGTTACTGTAGTGTTAAATTAAAGTTTTAAGCAGTCATGCTATACGTGTACGCTACTTGGGCTGCACTATGTTAGTGCTTACATTTGCTTTTTTACTATGTCATTTGATATAATGCTGTGTGCCACTAATATTGCACTACGATGCTTCTGCTGCTGGAAAGTTGTTTCAGTAGATTAACACTTTGATTTAGATTGTGTCTCATCAGTGACAGTAGCTCATTGGCAAAGGTGGATAGAAAATGCTGTTCATTTACTTGAATTAATAAATGTTGCTACCCGCTATCTTTTTTCCTTTCGTCTGAAATATGATTATTGCAAATTTTCTTGAAATATTGTGATATAATTTTGAAGCTATACCACCTACCCATGCAAAGTGTGAAAATTCCAGGGAATTTGTTATATCTTAAATAGTTTAATAAATCGCACTGCTGTTCAAGGTGAAGTGGTCAGAGTATTACTACCATGGAGTGAATGTGTACAGAAAGTATATGCAGATCTTATCAGGCTGTTTTAATAATGACGTGTAAAGATAAATGAGTTTAGCTCCAAAATTTTGTGCATAGTCTCACTCCCATCTGTAGTGCATATTTAATATGACATCTTAGGCTTTTGTGTAAAAGTTTTGTAAATGAATGGTTCATTAACATTTTCAGACCTTACCTGTGCTTCTACATTAAAGGAAGGGTATGTTATTACGCTTTTTCATTTTTTTTAATAAACTGGTCTGGTCTCACTTCAAGATCAAATTGAAGTATGTGGCCTTTTAACTAAAATGTCTTTGACACCCGTGGTCTATTGTATGTTAATACAATGCTCGCATAAATGGTACATTATGAGTGCACATCATCTTTCTCCTGTACACACTAGCTTTGGGTCAAGTCTCTTTGAAATTCAGGGGGGTGTCTTCCAAAATGTATTTTCTGTGAAGGTTTCAAGAGTGGAGTACATCCCTGACCAACCTTAGAACTCTAATCAGGCAGTATTAAAAAAACACTAAACAGTGACTCACTGGTCCATTTTGGCTATAACCTCAGTTGAAATGATTATTAAAAGAAAATCATGCATTATGCTCCAAGTGCACATTTTAACATATGAAGCTTTTAATGCATCTGGAGTCTATCCATGTTATGTGGATGGACTTGCTGTCACTGGGCAAACAGGGTGCCACGAATGTTCCTTTGATAAGAAACACCAGAAGGACCCGGGCCTGTTTCTACCAAGAGCAGCAATCATACTTTCCTCTTGCTGCTGAAAGCCCAAGAGATCCTGAAAAACAAACCGCCTAGTCATCATCATTTCTCACCAGGATGGGAGAGGCAGTTGATCATTGGGCTTGAAGAGGAAAAGAGAGGGAGGCAGACACTTTCTGTATCCTTGATGGTCTGTTGTGCAGCCAGGCAGTGGTTTGTTTTTGTGAAATTGCCACCACCATTCGACTTAACTCAGCACCGAGCAAGAGACATACAAAGTGGGAGTTGGACTAAGCTGATGATGCTTGCAATCAAGAACCAATTTGTAAGCGGAGCAGAAATGACATGTTTTAGCCGTGGTAACAACACTGGAGGGTTCTGATGTTGTGCGAGTGATAGTTTCATAGGACTGCTATCTGAAATGAGTGGAGTGCTTTGATGTGTTTTGTGGTGATGAGCATGAGCCATGTTGTGAAGTCCAATTGAACATGGAACACATGCCAAATAAAATGTTTTCCCGGAGTTCAATCAGGACAACAAGCTACTCAACAATCAGTATCACATGAGCTAAAGCTATACTTTTCTGGCTGCCATTTCAAAAGCTTGTACACCTTTGACTTTTCTATATATGTAACAAGCTTCTATTTATTGGGCTATAAGACTGTTTGCTGCTATACGATACATTCTTTGAATAAAAATGACAGGTTTTATCACTGAAGTTTTGAAAAGTAAATATATTTGTATTGTTTTTCAGATTAGAGGCCTTTCTGTATATATTTCTATAGAGTAGGGCTTTATAGAAGAGGTGTGAGGTGAGAAACAGACTGGATATATTTCTTTTTTCATTTTTCATTTTTTTTTTTTTTGCCAGCCTGTTGGGATTAGGGATTATATATTCCTTCAGATAGTGATAGATGGTGATATCTGAGGTCTTTGATCAATCAAGAACATTACAAAAAGTAAGTTTAGCTTCAAGTCTTTACCACCCACCCACACAAAAGCAGTAGTAAGTCTTACTCAGTAGTAACCCTAGTGTCTTGTCAGGGAATGAAAAGGAAATTCTTGGTATAGCTACCCCCCCCCCCCCCCCCCCAGGTTCATGCATTCTAAATATATAAAGTTAATAATTAAGGTCTTTTTCAGTAATTTTGCTTGTTGTGTTGTTGATAGTTTTGAAATTTTATAAATTTTAAAACATTTCCATTCAGAAATACCTTAGACTAGAAATGTGTATGGACATGTAAGGTGTGTATGTGTGTGTATAAAGTGGGAACTTTTTAGAGGTACATTAAAATGAGCAAGCATGGGAATAAAGCTAAGTGCTTTAGGATTGGTCAAAAGTCAGGAAAAACTGGGCAATTTAAACAAAAACAAACAAACTTTTTATTTTTACTTGGCAGAATTTGCAAGGCTGTATTTGAGAGATTTCTTCTTCCTTTCTTTTCATTTTACAGGGCAACTTGAGAAGCAGCCATCAGATTTCTCCCCAGGAATTCCTTAGTGAGCTGAAGTCAGGGGTCATGGATGAACGTCTGTTTTCCTGTCTAGACTCACTGCGAGTATCCCTTACCAGCAACCCCGTCAGGTATGGTACAAGATTCTGACACTAAAAGTGGACTTGCCCTCTTTAGGTTTAATTCCCCTCTCTTGTCGCTGGTAGTTTATTATTTGACAGTACACTGTACGGGGACACCAGACTATATACCTTTCTTTATGTAGTATTTCTGTCTCTTATTTTCTCCTCTGTAAGTTCTATTACTTCAAATTTAGTTCATATTAATCTAATCATCCTTTAATCATGTTTTTGTGTGTTGTTTTTTTTTTTTTTTTTTTTTTTTTGGCGTGCAAGTTTAAGTGTTTTGCTGTCATAATGGCAGGTGTCAGTTATAAAATGTCCAGTCAGTATTGTTGCTAACACACTGACATGTTGTGATGGTTGATGCTTTATTGCATCTTTGAAGCGCTAAAAGCAAACAAACAACTAAGACCAGCTCAATACTGACCTGTCATGTGTCACTCCTGTCTGGTTGCACGCCAGCATCTTGTAGAAAGTTGCCTGCTTGCATTATAAGTATTACTGCCCTCAGCTACCTAAACTGTTTGTGGAAAAAGTAAACAAAAAAAAAAACAAGATTTCTTGAAGGTTTAGGTGCCACACATTAGGTTTGATCAGGTTATTTAACCAGTGTCTGTCTTCTCATATTTTTGAGTATTCTCATTCCATATTTATAGTAATCAGATAAATACTAAGATGAACTCTATTTATATATGTTTTGGGAAAATAAATGTGTATTAAATGCAAAAACATTTGTTGGAAGGTTGCTGCCAGAAGGTGCTTAATTACTTCAGTTTATTTAGTTACTGTTGCAATGAGAGGGCTCTTTCACTCTCATTTCTCTTTCACAGGCATTTTCTGTGACAATGACATTTTTAGCAGTCTTTCTTAATCTTGTCCTCTAGACCATGCACCATATTTTGAACTGAAGCAGTAGCATCAGCATCATTCAGTGTTCAGTTTGTGTTCATATTTACATCTTATATTGGTAATAATATTTTTTTTAGTTTCATGTTAACTTTGAGCATAGTTTTCTCTATTTGTAAGGTTAATCTGATGGCAGAAATGAGTCTTACAGCCTAGCAATCAATACTGCCTTTTAGCAGTTTTTGTTTTGTTAAAGAAGAGTGATTAAACTGTAAATTTTGTATCAATATTGATCTAGGTGACTATAATAAATGTGGGTATGTCTGTGAAGGTTCTCAGTCATCCAGGTCATCGTAGTCTAAGGAGCTTGGAAAGAAAAGTGTGTGGGTAATGTAGCTATGGTGTAACTTATGTGCCAGTCACAATGCTAATGTGGCTCTATGACTAAACCTCACTTCAAAACTGTGTTAGACTGCACTGATAGGTACTTTATGTACTCTGTAATGATGTTAAAACTTTGATTCCAACGATCGGACACTGCTTTGTGGTTTGAATGGTCAGCACAGATACTGAATGAAGTCACCACTCATGATGACAGACTGTCAGTCTTTTGTAAAATAACACCGTCTGGTTTCATCAGAACTCTACCTAAGCTGAAAACATTGGTTTGGATGTTGATCAGTGGGTTTTCTTTCCTTCCCCCTCTGCACTGAAGCAAACAGCTTACACATTTTCATAATATAAGGGTTATCTTACTAGTATAGGTTATAAGACTTTTATGCTTCCTGATCATTCTCGCTGTGCTAGAGCATGCAAGCTGAGTTAATTTGGTACTAATTTGGCACTTTTACAGTCTCACAGTGTGATTCTCGACTCCTTTACTGTATCCACCGCAGCCCCCCCCCCCCCTCCTTTTTTTTTTTTTTTTTTTTTTTTTAAAAAAGGAAGGCCACAGTGCTAGACCACAGGACCAGCAAAGCTACAAAATGCAATTGTATTAAATGGATTTGATAAATGGATCTGACAAACAAGTGGAAATTGGTTTTTCATTTTTTATTAAAACTGACCTTCAGGTTTAAGTGCTCAGTTTTTTTTTTTTCAGTTTAGCTATATAGTAAAGTTTAGCAACAATGTGAAAAGAAACCTTGAATGCTCTTCCTGTCATATACAACTACCCATGAACAGCATGTCAAAATATGCAAACTGATTATACACATAAAAATAGTTATGCAAAGTAAGAAAAGCAAGGCTGAGATGGTTTGCACACGTACAGAGAAACAATCGTGGATATATTGGATAAAGGATGTTGAAGATGGAGCTGCCAGGGCCACAGAGAGTGTTGGATGTAGTGAAGGAGGACATGCAGATGGTTGATATGACAGAGGAGGATACTAGGGATAGAATGAGATGTGGGCAGATGGTTTGCAGTGGAGACACCTAAAGGTAAGAATGCCTTACCTGTGTCATTAGTTAATTGTACTTCCATATGCAGCAGCTTAATGGTTTTTATTGAGGTTGTAGTTTGCAGTGGTTTTAAAACAGACTGTATTTTAGGGACTGGTAATTCAATGTTTAGCTCATCCTCATTTATAATCTATGTTACATTTATTTATGATCTATGTTTTAGGAGTACTGTATTCTTAGTAGTCAGTGAGAACAATGTCATTCATTGCCCACTCTGTGAAATGACCCCTTTTTGTATTGCAGATGTTCCACATTGCTGCAATTTTAGCCTCCGCCTTCTGTCCCTAGAGAGCCCTCCTGTAGTCAGTTAACGTGCTATGAACAGGACATTTTAAAGTTAATTTTTTATATCTGGTTCATAACCGCCTAAGCAGAGTGCAACACTGTGCTGCACTGCCTGGGAACCTTGTAGCCATTCTCCTGAGACTGCGTTAGAAGTCAAGCTACCTTAGCTGTGAAGTTAGCCAGATAAGGTGCCTCATTTTTCTCTTTGATTTATGACTGTTTTTGTTTCCCATAGAGAGGGATGATTAATTTGTTTTCTTTTTTCAATGCTTTTTCCCTTATTCCCTTTTTCGTGTCTTTCTGGAAATGATACCCCTCAGTTAAATATTGCTGTGCTTCTTTTGCATCTGATAATGGTGTGCTGTGATTACAGTAAGGCTGTAATCAGTGAGCGTTAATAAATCCTCAGTGCTACGTGTAAATATCAAATAGAAAATGGAAAAATCACACTTGGAGAGCTGCTACTCAAGAAAAAATAGAGCGAACTGATCAGTAGGTCCCAGCTTTTTCAGAGGTTTTAGAGTTCACCTCTGCAATTAAATCTTCCATAAAATTCAAAATTATAATTTTGTAATAATATAATTATCATTATTATTCAGATAAACACGTGGAGCTCATTTTTATTGCTCGTGATTGTATATTTAAAAAAAAAAATCAAAGCAAATGATGTAGCTCTTTTTTTTAAAAGTCAGAAACATAGCTGTATTTTGGCACCAATGTATGCGAACCTACATACACTACATGGACAAAAGTACCGGACCCTATGCCTTTTTAAATTCGGGTGTTTTCAGTCCTGTTGCCACAGGTGATAAAATCAAGCAACTAGCCGTGCAGTCTGCCTTTACAAACATTTGTGAAAGAATGGTTCATTCTAAAGAGCTGACTGAATTAGTGTGAGACTGTAATAAGATTCCATTATTGCAGTGGAAGTATTTGAGAACAACAGAAGCTCCATCACGAAATGGCAGACCACATAAAGGTACATAGTGGGTCGCTAAGTGCTGAGGGGTATAAAAAGTCACCATCACTCGGTGATTGCAGAGATCCGGACCTTTTCTGACATTAACATAAGCACAAACACTGCAGTGAGAGCTTCATGGTGTGGGTTTCCATGGCTGGACAGCTCCTGTAGGTGAAATATGTAGGGAGCCGTCTTCCGGTTGTTATATGGGATGTGTTACATTTAGCACAATACATACCGGCTGAATTGGATTTGGCACATTGGAGTGCAGGTATCTGTTGACAAGGGAGATGCAAACCAGGGGTCCGTTCTTCGTACCTCGCTTACTACATCCAAGATCAAATAATCGCGCTAACTTTGAGCTCGCTATTCCGGTTCTTCGAACACACCTGTTGTTGACGATTAGTATAGCTGGATGAAGTAATGTGAGCTAACTGGGTGGCTTAACAGGGGCTACGCATCGATAGTAGAAACATTGATCGGCAACCCTTTGGTCAGCGAAAATGTCGAAGGAGCGCGCTCGGTATTTTTCGGCAGCAGAGGAAGAACCCTTGATTGAGGGATTTCAGGAGTTTCAGAGTTTAATTAAAATGCAAGGGAACACTGCAAAGGCTGCAAAAGCAAGGAGAGAGGGCTGGCAGAAAGTTGCTGACAAATTAAACTCGTAAGTAATTTAATAATAATAATAATAATAATAATAATAATAATAATAATAATAATAATAATAATAATAATAATAATAATGGATTGGATTGATATAGCGCTTTACAATGCCACTATTCATTCACTCTCACATTCACACACTGGTGGAGGCAAGCTACGGTTGTAGCCACAGCTGCCCTGGGGCAGACTGACAGAAGCCAGGCTGCCATATCACGCCATCGGCCCCTCTGGCCAACACCAGTAGGCGGTAGGGTAAATTTATTATATTATATTACATTATATCCTCTTTCACATTAGAGCCACGACAGGACCCACTAGAACATGGGAACAAGTAAAAGTGAAATATAAGAATATTCTACAGAATGGTAATATTTATCACTTATATTGCTTTTAGTCTCTTGAAAACAGACCCTGAAATAATCTGTTTGTTTATAACAGCAACCAAGAAAAGGGCAGAGCAAAAAAAGACAGGTGGTGGTCCTGCACCCCCTCGTCAACAAGTTGGTTAAGTAAATAATACCCTCACGGGAATATTGATATCTCTCTATGAGCACACTGTCGCGCTGAGCTAAAGGATCCTGTCTGTCCCGCAATATACGCTGAATTCTGAAAACTCTCCTTATCAATCTTGCACCTTCCGCAATGGGTTGCTCACGTATACGGACAGGATATGGCTGCGACAGACTTCCCAAATCCCCCTTCGCTTTTATAGCCGTGGTCTCTCATCTTGATTACACGAAGTAATTTACTATTACTACTCTAAAATATGAATTACATCTGGAATAATCAAATACATGTAATAGAATGATTAATAGTACATTTCCCTTTTTTTAGGAAATGACCTGTATGTATCTGTGTGAAATCAATAAAAGGATCAGGTGCTGCATTATCTCTAGTTACATTGATAATATTTATTTATGGAAAAACAGTGGTAAAATATCGCTGTTGCTTTTGTATAAATGAAGCGGACATACCTGCGTGGCCGCGAGCTAATCTTGTTTACATAAAGTAAACCTGCTCCCGAGCAGGTTTACGCTTACGGATATGTTGCTATGACAGCAAGTCCCGGATGAGCTTCGGAGAACTGAACGATCCAAGATCAGGCGAAATCGTCAACAATCAAATCCAGCTAACTTACTTAGCGAGGTACGAAGAACGGACCCCAGAGCTTTGGAAATCCACCAAAAATGTTTGAAACACTTGGGCTCTACATGCCTTGTACTTAGGGAAAACGTATTCTTCCCATCCCCACAATACATATTTGTGTTTTTGGAACACAAATGAGTATTTTCACAGTATCGAAATATTGTGGCATTATATCTTAGATGTAGATAACTATGCCCCATGTGTGTCATTATGAATTACTAATAACATAAAATGTTACCAGGTATGTGTCTTCACTAAGAAAAAAAAAGTTTCTCCTTTCTTTTTTTAGATAATTTTTGCACAGCACTTCTCCAAACACATTCAGGCAGAGAGTGTGATTGAAGTTTTCTCATTTGGGATGTGGGAGGGTGCCAGATGTTAGGAACCAATGAAACCCAAGTGCTGCCAGAGAATGCTAGATGAGCAGACAGAACAGAATATAAAATACTTTAATCATTTTAGAGTCTAGGCAGACAGCATGTGGAGTACAAAACAAGAATCTGTCTGTGACATAACATGCGTGCACTCACACACATATACATAGAAATATATGATATATCTATCTATCTCTCTATCTCTCTCTCTCTCTATCTCTCTATCTCTCTCTCTCTCTATCTCTCTCTCTATATCATTGGACTGAATTTCTGGCAAAGTGATTGTGGTGTTGGAAAAGAGGTCATGGGAGCCAGTGTATTCACAAAATGATGTAAGAAATGCTCGTTCCTTTTTTTTCTTTTTTTTTTTTTTTGAGTGGTCCTGTAGCTCGTAGCTGATCTCCAGAACAGAAAAGAAACACTTTTGCCAGTTAAAGTCAGAGATGGTGGAGTAACCACGAGATGCGAACCTTTATTGTTCCGTGAGCTACCTGCTGAATAATACTGAGGATGGCAACAATGGTAACTGAACCAGCAAGAGGAAATCCAGACCTTGTTAGCGAAGTCTGAACTTGTCCATGAGTAAACTGACAACAGATTGGGTCAGTCTCTGAAAAATAAAACAACAAAACCCAAAACACTGAGCGCCTGTTAACATGCCTTTAATGTGACTTTAAAGACTACGAGTTTTGATCTGTGAATGCATGATTTAACAGACATGTTTAATAAAAAATGCAGTCTGTCCAGCTTTATTTGCTGTATCCAAACTTTCCCTGACCTTCAGTTAGGACACACAGTCATGCTCATACATAAACTTTTGCATCGGCCCGGTTGTTCTTGCTCTTAATAAGACTTCTTCAGGCGTTTTGGAAAGCTATTCCATTTTCTTTTTCAGGCCTCTGAGATCTTCAGAATGTCTAAAAGCTAAAAACATCAAACAGCCTTTGAAAGCTGACTTACCACCAGTATCCATTTTTCACTTATGTCTCCACAAGTGTCTTTCATATTTGTTTCAGGAAAGCCTCACAGTGCAGGTATCCTGGTTTCCTCTGTAATTCCTGCTTGAGATCATCTGATTGTTCTTCTTTGCTCTCTGCCTGAACTGTTGATGATGAAAAACTTGCATACAGTTGCCACTGGGCTATGAATTTCAATAAAGCTCTTATTAAGACCTCTATAACCAAAATCCTACAGTACTGACTGGGTAGGGACCAATGTAGAATATAAGTCTTTTTTTCCTCTCTGAAACTTGAGAGCATTTTTTCTGATCTACCTTGGCAGCAGTCTTTTTTTTTTTTAAATCTACATCTGTAAAGCCATCACTGTTTTTGTCAGCCTCTTTCCATCTAACCCTGACACGCTCTCATAGTAGTAAATGATGGTACAAGGCTATGTTTTAGTGCACTCACTCTATATATAATATATACAAGTGGAGATGTATGCAGAAAATGTCTGTATATGGCATGAAGTTGGGAATTAAAAGCCCCTATTATTTTGTTTTTGTTTACCTTTTTTAAAACACTGCAGAAGTCATGCTGGGAATCAGACAGCTGGTCTCCCCCCCCCCCCCCCCCCCCCACCCCTTTTCTTTCTCCTGTCAGGCTATTCATTGTGATGTAGCCATAGTATTGTGCAAACAATTAGAAGAGGATTCTGCTTCTTTTGATGCATTTGTGCCTCCATATTTTGAGGAATTGTAAAAAAAAAAAACAACAACCCAAAACCGCCCAAACAGATGGGCTTCCTGTTAATAGATTTAGCTAAGGTGTTTGTTATAAGCTCAGTTATTAATGTAGAAACTGGAATGGGGTTTACCTGTCATATTTTTGTGACAGGTGTAGATTACATTGAATAAATCAAAACAAACAAATGAAAAACAATAACTAATCTCCCATCTGTTTGGATTAACATTAAAATTGGTTATTTATTACAAAATGCCATTTATCAGTGTTCTTCAGAGACACAATAGTAGATGGAAGAAAAATGTAATCATACACACAACCTGCTTCTTTTCAAGATAAAGCATTTAGATAACAGCTTCCCGTTTTATCCTGCCACCTTGAGAATTTATGTACATATGATGCTGGAAGGCACAGAGTGTGGTGATTAGAGCAACAACTGTGAATGCTAATGTTCAGAGATGGAATTCAGGTTCAGACAAGAGGGAGGGGCAGTCTACAATTTAGCTCATGCCTCTGGTTCAATGGTATTCATTCTTAAAGCTGGAGTACCTTGGTTTGCAAGTACTGGTAACCCGAGTGTGGAGAAGGAGACTACAGAAGGTGTTTGGATCTGGGGAGACCAAAAGCCTGGGCCAGTATTCAGCCTCTTTACAATTCTTCATCTTCTTTCAGCCGCACCCTTTAGGGTACTCAACAGTGGATTATCTGCCTTAATCTCACCCTCTCCTTAGCGTCCTCCTCTGTCACACCAGTCCTCTGCATGTCCTCCTTAACTACATGCATGAAGCTTTTCTGTGGTCTTCATCTTTCATCCTGCCTGGCAGCTCCTCATTTAGCATCCTTTGTACAATCTATCAACTATCCCTACTTTGCACATGCCCAAACCAGCTCAGCCTTGCCTCTCTCATGTACTCATTTCTAATCATATCAATCCTGGTCACTGGTCAGCTCTGTCACCTCCACTTTGGCCTCCTCCCTTTTTGTTATGGCCACCGTCTCCAAGCCATACGTCATAGCAGGCCACTACCATCTTGTAAACCTTCCCTTTTACTCTTGCTGCCTTCCTTCTGTCACAAAGACAGCCCTGACTCTTCACTTCTCCTTTATCTCTTTGCTTTGGATGGTTGACCTCAGGTATTTAAACTCATCTACCTTCACTTTCTCACCTCCTGGTACCCCCAGTGTTACATCCACCTCTCTCTCATGCTGTTAACCAGGTAAACACCACATTAAGCAACATAATACTTCTTAATAACACTGTTCTGTCTTATTTATATGAAACAAAACTATTACTGATATCTGATTCCAAACAGCTCTGTTGTAGAATAAAGGTAGAATATGTTCATTCATGTGAATCTCTTTGTAGAGTCACTCTTCATCACACTTTTTTTTAAAGAATAGCTCCTTGAGTTCAGTGGTTGGAAAGAATTTGCCCTTTAGAAGGAAAATAAATCTATATTATACGTTGGTCCTAAGCTTTCAATATTACTCTGTAATCACAGGCAGCATTCTATTGGATCAAAGGTACGTTCTCCATAAGATGTGTCTAAAATCAGCTTTCACATAAAGAGCAGCAAGAAAATGTTTTTATTCCGTGAAGTTTTCTTTGCATTAATTTGATAGTCGGCTAAATTGGAGAAAATAAATCCAATACGGGTGTTAAAGGAAGAAAGCGCTTAGACAGCAATCAATATAGAACCTAAAATAATGAACAGTTTCTTCATTGTCTTTGCTGGTTTTACAGTCACGTTCTTGTGTCATGTGCATTTGTGTTAGCAGTGTTACCATCTGCCTTTTGTCTTTATAGGGTCAGATCCACATTATTGTTCCAGTAGAGTTATGTTATACTCTTCTGCCACAGTCTACATAAGACCAAGGCATTTGGGTATTGCGCATTAATGAAATTGAATGAATTTAATGATTAACTGATTAGTATTTCCGGTGCAGACCAGATTTATTTAATTGCTAATCATATATGTGCCTAATAAGATACATGCACTCTTATACAGAAGGCTGACATGGAAATGAAGAAAAGTGGGGAAGGGGGCATGGAAAAAAGTTTCTCAGTAAAGTTTTCCTCCATCGGAGATGCTAAAGTCTGCTGTGGTATTGATTCTGAAAATCTGCTGAAGAGAGAGAAGAAGATTTTCTCTCATTTGGTGTTTTTTCTCATGATTGGAGAAAGCACTGTGTGACATGTCAGTCCTAAATCTCCTGTTTGGGTAGAAAACATTTTCACACATGAACGTTGGACAATGGTGGGACAATCAATCACACTGTCTGCCTTTACTCACTTCTAGCCGAATGTATAAAAGTCACTGGATCCACTCTGTGGGTTTCAATGGGCCAGGCTTTCCCTTAATTTTGTGTTTATAGCTTTTACTGTGTTCATGTATTTCAGACACAGCAGAGGATAACAGTGTATGCATGTGCAACCTTTTTATTTAATTATTTTTTACAGTATCTTGTTTACCTCTACTGCCTTTCTCTTCAACACAAAGTACCGAGTTCTGTTTTTCTGCCTGGTGGATGAGAATGAAATTGTTGTCAGTTGTCAGTCTGGGACTATTGTGATATCGATTTCATGTTTGTTATTTCAGCTGGGTGCAAAACTTTGGGCATGAAGGTCTTGGACTGCTGCTAGACATTTTGGAGAGGTTGCTATTCAAGAAACAGTAAGTTTATGCATTCATGTTCAAACTCTTTCCGGTCTCAATAATTATTTAATTCTTTTAAGTGTTTAATAGCAAACAATAACCTATTGCTGTCTTGTTTCAATAGCCAAGAGAAAATTGACAAAAAGAACCAACATAAAGTTATCCAGTGTCTCAAAGCCTTCATGAACAACAAGGTATTGACAATAGCTTATTTTATTTCATTTTATTATTTCACTTATTTTGTTTGATGGATATTTGCTGGGTATAAAAAGTCTGTTTTTGTAGATCAGGTTTCTTTAAATTAATCTAATTCATATATTATGATTCTACACTGACACTATAGTTTTTGAAACATGGCCTTTTAAGCTGTAATGTTCATATCACAAAAATAGTTTATATGAACTTAAAAATGCTTAAAAATACAAAAGACTGACAGGGGTGTAAAATTGGAAGAGGTCATTGGCTGTCTAACTTTGCTACTTTTGGAGCTCTTTGCTCTGCACTCATGAGTCAGCCACACCCATCTTAGATCTTTACCTCAATTTTTACCTCAGCTCTACCCCTAAAGAATAAAGTTACGTTGAAACCAAGCACACCATTGTTTTTCTTGTGACATTACCAATAAGTTTGATGTGTCACATGGCCCTCTTCCTATTGAAAAAACAAAAGTTGTATCCAAGATGGCCGACTTCTAAATGGCCACCATGGTCACCACCCATCTTGAGGAGTTTGCACCCTCATAAATACTAATATGCCACAAACAGGACTGTAATATCACCAACCATTCCCATTTTATTACGGTGTATCCATATAAATGGCCCACCCTGTATGTCCCAGGCCAAAGCTATTTAAAATGTTTACTTCTCAAGTACTAATAATTCATAATGCTTCAGCTGTTTTTCTTAATAGTTTATCAGTAGCTGCAGAGAGGATAAGAACCCTCCCAGCAACTTTCCATGTAGAGCTAAAACCCTATGGAGAAAGATATGCAGTGTAAAATGTGCTGCAAGGTCTGATATAATCCTGCTTCTCAATAAGTGCCAGGCGCCAACAAAAACCCATAGGCCTCTGTGTTAGCCCAGACCTTTCTGCGGCTAAAGAGGTGTCTTGGGATGTGGGGTAACCACAATGCCAAGAAGACAGGTGTTCTCTGCCAGCTGTCGCTACAGCCTTTTCTTCTTCTGCCTTTGTCTGATTTTTCTGTCTTCTGTCACCAGTGGCATAATAATGTAATGCTAAAAGTTACCACACTGTGAAATTGCCCTTTGACAAAATAAATATAATAAGAAAACCTTTCTCCCCGGTAAATTGTAGATTTATTGGAGAGATTGTGTTACAAAGTCACTTTAAGTTTATGTGTGTTTGTGGATGCAATTAGATATCAATTTTGACATGTAGGACATAGTTTTCTGGGGTTTGTTTTTTTTTTATAAAGGAAAAAAAAGGACACATTATTCAGTCAAATATTTGATCATTTAGATACATTTGAAGTACACGAAAATATATGATGAGCTTAACTTTGGTTATGTTGTTTAATGTGGATTTGTATTTTTGTTGACAAAAATGGGGCAAATTGCAGCATGTCTGGGTAATAATGTTTTGATTCCATTACAGTATGGCTTGGATCGAATTCTGGGGGAGGAGAAAAGTCTTGCTTTACTGGCAAGAGCCATTGATCCCAACCAGTCTGCAATGATGACCGATGTGGTAAAGCTGTTGTCAGCCATCTGCATTGTAGGAGAAGAGAACATGTATGTCATTGATTCTCTCAACATTTCTATCTGACTGACTTTTTCTAATGTTAAAGCACAATGTTTTTCCATTAGATTAGGCTGTACTTAAATAGTAAAGTGGATAACTATCATGTCTTTATTATCAGTTTAAATCATACTGGCACACAGTAATAAATGGTGCTAAAATGTCATAAAAAGGCCGAAACTTAACAGAGCAGTAAGAGAAAGACTGCACTGTAATTTACCTTATAATTCAGTCACTCGCGCACTCCAAGGAACCTTGGATACAATATAGGAAAGAGCGTATGGTTAAATCCCTAAAAATGAATGCATTGCTTCATTTTTTTCTCTCTCAAACTGTTCAGTCATGCATTTTATGTTCTCATTTAGTTTGGAGAAGGTCCTTGAAGCCATCACCACAGCTGGGGAATGGCGAGGCATTGAGAGGTTCAGTCCCATTGTGCAAGGACTACGCGATCGCTCAGTTCAATTACAAGTAAGTGCAAAATACTTTTCCACCATCTGACACCTTGTTTTCCGCAGATTTTACTGATATTACATACACAGTAACTGTGAAAACGTGACAATGTCAACAGATCACAGCCAGTCAAAGGTCCCTCAGTTACTTAAACATTCACTGTGAGGTTTGATAAAATTCCTGTTTTGTTGTTTTGTCATATTTTTTTATTTGCAACTAATTTTCAGTCAACCAATTGCAAATCACAGATCAAGTCGCAGTGACGCCTAAAAAGGCAGCTAGACATTTCTCATCTTTTAGTATATGCAAAATGCTTGTATTTTAATGTTATTTAGAATTGATTAATTGTTATGGGGAAAATATGGCTGCTATATTCATGTGGGTGAGAATTTAAAAAAAAAAAGGTCTGTTCATTCTGTTTTTCATGAACTCGTCAGTGCCAGACAGAGATGGGCAGTAACGTGTTACTGTAATCTGATTACTTTTTTCAAGTAACGAGTAAAGTAAGGGATTACTATTGCAAAAACGGTAATTAGATTACCGTTACTTTCCCGTAGGAACGCTGCGTTACTGCGTTACTAAAACCGTGATCTTTTTGCGAGAATGTCTCGCGACAGTGACGTAAGCGAGTGCGCCGTTAGTGACAACAGCTGTGTGCAGATCAACAATGGATCACATATCGATTGTGGGAGAGAGTATGAGCGTGCAGCGTTTAAAGCGTGGGAGCACTGACCTTACTTTGAGTTTGATTCCATAAAAAGTGACAAAAACATTAGCGTCCATCGTGTGTGGGAAGAAAACTTCTTTTTACAGCGAAACCCCCCCCCCTAAACTTCCGAGTAGCTACGACGTAATGGGAAACTCACAGAGAAACTCGCGGATTCTTCAACTGACCGCGGCACACCTGCACCAGGGTAACCCTCCGCCTACCGCAGTCCTGCTTTACAGGTGAAAATAGAGCAACAGGACCGCTGAGTCTTTGACTTTATTTATTTTCTGCTGTGTTTTACTTGCATCTATTTGAAAGAGTGAGTGTAAACACAAAAAATATTTTATTTTATGTGCTGGAATGTGTAGAAAATAGGTTTAAATGTTAAACTAATTTATTCAAGTCAGAGAATGGTGCATATAATTAAATTTTTGCTTGATGCATAAAGTTAAAAGATTAAAACTGATAAAACAAGTTAAAAAAAAGAGACTTTTCCATTTGATTACATTTTGTATGATGGATTATGTAGAAAAAGTAGAATTGGGCTGAAAGATCTATCGCTTTATCACCTCTTCAGGTTGTAAATCGTGTTTTTAAAAAGTAACTAAGTAATTACTTTTGAAAATAAGTAATCAGTAAAGTAACGGGATTACTTTTTGGGGGAAGTAATCAGTAATTAGTTACTGATTACTTTTTTTTCAAGTAACTTGACCAACACTGGTGCCAGATGCTTCAGTTAAGTACAGATGTCACTTTTTAATGATCGCTTTCAGACCAGACATGTCAGAAATTAAAATTCGACCCACAAATTCATCTGCACCATTTGTTTTGAATAAATATCAGCTTAAAATCCACAGACAGCTGGGCAGACTAAGTAAGGAACAGTCCCTATACCAGTTAACAAGTTAACAAGAAACATAAAAGCAAGCAGTAGAAGAACATGCTCATTTAATCAATATACAAGTCCCTTTTCATGTTCTGCCTTAAACAAAAAGACGAACATAAAAAACGGGCCATTTTATTCTTGTGTGTATTCCCTCTACACATTCTCCATTTAGATAAAATTGTTTGGATCTTTACTCTCCAAGCACACTTAAACATTGCATATATACTGTTTCAAACAGTGCAGGTTTGCATGTTAAAATGTAATCATATAAATTATGGAAACTTCTTGTCCCTTTAAAACATTTATATAGTGTGACTGTTAAACAGAGCTCCCCATAACATGAGCAATAATTGAGGCACACATAATGAAGCTTAAATCATCTTTTCCATATTATTGGAATAAGAATTTGGTTTTTGTTTGTAGTACCTTGTGATAGGTACCAAATAGCATTCACATTCAGTTTACTGTATAATTATCTTTGACCAGTTCTCACCGAAAGAAAAAAAAATCAATAGTTGGTGAGGGAAGGGGAGACACTGGAATTTAAAATGAGGTATTTATAGAAAGGAAGTGGGGAAAAATAACAACCAGGATTTTTTTCCAGTGCACTAGAAGGTAGAATTTACTTTACACAAGGATATTATATACACAGAACTCATCTGTGGCCAAACAAACATTGCCCTTTGTACTTTGTTGTGTTTTATTGATGCTTTGTTATTACCTCGACTGTCTAATAGACCGCACAAATCCCCTTTAACCCCATGCATTATTAAAGCATAGACACTTTTATCCTAAGCATTGAAATGTGTGGCTACAGGCTTTCTGTTCTATTTCGGTACTTTTATTCATAGTGTCAGCCTAGGGAACGTTTTTTAAACCATAAATACTAAAATTGAGGATACCAGTATTGTCTCTTAATACTCCTATCTCAATGTCTTCATATTTGTCTTATTTGTTATCTCAAATATAAAGCTGAAGGTGTGATAAGAGTTCCATGACTTCCCATTTAGAGTAAAAACTACATGATTTAATTTTAACCACTAGGCCCTTCATCGCTTTGTGCAGTGATACACTTTTTCCGGAGCTCCTGCTGTATTTGTTATGCTCCTTGGAAATAGCATTCTGTAAGTACCATATGCAGCTTGTGCTATGTCAAAAGATGACCCTTCAGCTTGAACTTTACTAAAATCCACAAAGCCAAATCTGGCACTGAGTGTGGGTGGGGACCTGTGATGGCGTTGGTGACTTATTGGCAGGCAATACAAAGGTGCTGTGATACTTTGTAACATCAGTAGCGTTACAATATTAAAGAGGCTCTTTGGTGACAGGTATTAGTAAACTGGAGTACCAAAGATGAGAGTGTGCCATCAAATTAAACATCACCTGAATATCTAGCATTGCCATATTGTCTTTTCACACATGAATGGATTGCCTTACTGGTCAATAATTGATTTTTCTGTTTATCTTTGCCTGGGTAGTTGAAGAGTCACACAATGTAACTGTCCCTGCGTAATAAACCAAACTCAGAGGGGAGTGAAAAACTGCTTTCAAAACAGCAAGTTTGCCCTTAAATTGACAGTTGGTTAGTTGTGTGTGTATGTGTGTATATGGGGGTGCAGTTGTTACATTAATATTAAAATCAGCCCCCACCCCCAGTTGGTGACTGGAGAAAATAGACATGCATTAGTTATGGTCCTTTGCTTCCAAGGGACATGGCTCATTTAGAATGCATGCCAGCACGCTTTTCATCATCTTCTGGAAAAAAGTCCATCATCTCTTTCTTTGGTTCTTTCTCTCATTCTGCTCTCTTCCCTTCTCTCACACTCTCTTTGTTCTGTGTACCCCCATGTTGCAGGTGGCATGCATGCAGCTCATCAATGCACTAGTAACATCCCCTGATGAGCTGGACTTCAGGCTGCACATTAGAAATGAATTTATGCGCTGTGGCCTGAAAGAGATATTGCCGGTAAGCAAAACATAACCACCACACACAAACGCACACACACAGACGAACACAATATAAACTCAGACTCACCTTGCATTAATATTAAAATGAGTTGTCCACTTCAGTGAAATATCGTCGTTTTACTCCAGCAAATAATTTATGAAACACAGAGGAGAGTTTGCACGTCCTCTGTCTGTGCGACAGCCAGAAACCAATAAAGTTTCTAGTGTCTCGGCTAATAATCTTCCTTCTGGCTTTTATACCATCTAGCTAACATGTTTAACTTTTGTAAGCAGTGTTGTTGTTGCCAGCAAAATGAGAAAATAATAAATGAAAGTAAAACGCTGGTGCCCACACCTGTAAATAATCACAGTTAGGATGAGCTCCTCGTCTTTACTTGAGTTTAATAAAGGATCTTGAGCTTTCCTCACTATTTAATTTTGCATAATTCTTTATGCACCTTCTTTTTGCACCTTGATCCTTATGTAGCAACTGCTAGTCATCAGGAATGAGGCCCTTGACATTCAGCTCAAGGTATTTGAGGAGCACAAAGAAGAGGACATGATGGAGTTCTCTCACAGACTGGAAGACATTAAGAGTGAGCTTGAATATCCTTGTCTTTATTATAAAAAGGTACATGCAATTTGGATTTATGATTCAGTGTTTGTGTCTTGTAATTGTGCCTAATTTTCTTATGAGACATTCATGGGATCCAGTTAAGGTAAATTATTTCTGACATTATGCAAACAAAAGTGTAAATTAGAGTCAAAACACATTTTTCTTACATTTACTTTTGTGTCATTACCTTCTTTTTTACGTGAAATTGCACTGTTGACATTGAAATACAAATCCTTGACTCGCTGCACTGATGCAGGTGATATATTCAGTATTGTGCAGAGCATGGTAAAGGACAGCAGTGCAGAGCCATATTTCCTCTCTATACTGCAGCACCTCGTGCTTATACGAAATGACCACTTGATCAGGTAAAAATCAACACAAACACACGCACACACACACACACAGTTTAATGAATCGAGTAATGCTTTACTTGTCAGTTAAATGAATCAGCTAAATGTTTCCTTATTTAGACTACATGTTTACTTGTATACTTATAATTTTCCTTTAGTAGTTTTTATTCATATGTATTTGTTCACTAATCAGGTTTATTGGTTTGCCTTATTCGTTTTCTTAAAAATAGCAGAGTATAGTAATGTAATTTACAGTCTCTAGACTGTATTCTGACTGCATTTTCATGTCACATTTTACCTAAATGCACACACATCTCAGGGTCTAAGCAGTTTTGAACATTGTTAATGATGTACACTGTTGAAGAGCTTATGCTTTGTGGAGGTCTAGCTCTTGCCGCCTTAAACCCTCTCAATGACATTGGTTAACAAAGAGAATGCTTTCTCTTTCATCTCTAAGCCTTCTACAGAAGCCATTGCTACAGAGCATTTCTCATCTCCTATTAATGGTGCTTTTCAAAGGCTTATTTTATGTTGGTTCTCTTGCTGTTGGGTGTGACTTGGCTTGATCAAAAGATGGAGCTTTAGTCTGAAGAATACAAAATGCATCACCTGCCAAAAAACAACACCTTTTTGGTGCTCTTCTCTAGCTCTGTCTGATTATTATTATTTTTAATATATACATTTTTTTTATTTAAGCACTGGTGCTTCTGTGACTGCCCTCACTTTGCTAAACATCATTAACCATTCACAAATATTTCATACATTTAAAAACATACACTGTTGCTCCCTGTTGCAGGGATGTAACTGTCTAGAGTACACAATTTTTGAAGCCATCTTAAAAAAATGGTAAGAAGAGAGGAGAAAACCTAAAATCAATGATTTGTAAATCACTATATATAACATTTAGAGTTGTACATAGACAGTGCATCACAAACTGGAACTGAGAGAATGAGGCCCCCAATGTCTTTCAATTGATAGTTTGAGAAGTACTGTTCTGTTGTTTAACTAGCTGCCCGCACAGTCTTTCACTGAGTGTTGAACTCTTGCCCATCCCTGCTTTTGAAAAGCTGCGTTTCTGTAGGATGTTTTTATCCCCACTGAATCTAATGAGCTGGGAAATGTTTAGCCAGGTATGTTAGCATGGGTTTTTAAACTAGGCAACTTTCCCAGGCCCAACTTTTTTTGTGTTGTTGTTGTTGTTGTTTTTTTTTAAAGGATTTTTTCAGACAAATAATAATAATATGGGACATACTGTATTTGCATTATAAAAAAAAAACAAAAAACCCCAAACCTATGAGATTTAGATGATTTAAAAATGCTAGCTCTGATTTCTTATTTTGTTTTTATTTGTTTTTGAAGGGGTTAAACTCTAGAGTTTAATTTGAGTTTAATTTAAACTGTTCAGCCATGATACATCCAGGACAGGCTCTGTTTACTTAAATTTTCAGTGATTACAATAAGAAAAGATATCCAATTGATGTCAGCTATACCGTGAGATCAGCTATCTTATCAAGAACAGTCATTCTCAAACTGTGGTATGCGTACCACTGGTGGTGCGTGGGGTCCTTCTAGTGGTAGTCTGAGATATGCAACTTCAGCTTCTATTCTCTAATTTAATATAAAGGCAGAACATTACACATAACAACTAGAGATAGCACGATACCACTTTTTTATGTCCGATACCGATACTGATATCATAAATTTGGATATCTGCCGATACCGATATGAATCCGATATAGTGTGTTTTTTTTAATCAATAAAACTGTTTTTTTTATAAATATCTTGCTGCAATTTGTATAATTCATGCTCAATTTTTAAAAAACAAAACAGTAAAGCTATTCTGTTATACCTGTATGCAAAAAATACACTGCACCCAAAATATTTTATAGTTCAGCTACACTGATCAATCTAACAAACTTAAACCTACACCATCCTCCCTATTCTGGTATTTTAAAGTGTACCTAGCAGAAATATTAAACAACCTAACTAATAGGATTGCCAACTCCCACAAAAAAAAAAAAAAAAAGGGAACCACCCCCGCCTCGTGATGCTTAATCGACGCAATCAACAAGTTAGTCATTTTAAATGAAATATCAAAGAAAAGTATTTTTTGTGCCCCCCTTTTCCCTGCTAATGTCCTACCTGGCCCCCTGGCAAAACTTTGCTAGACCTGCCCCTGCACAATTACCAGCCGTCAGCTACGTAAAAAAAAAAGGATCCTGGTGTTATTTGTCTCTCAGAAACAGTTCATAACTTCTCTTCAACTCATTCATGTCACTTAAAATGTAATCCTGTTTCTCCATCATTATTCAGCTCTGATGATTCAGTAAGGACATCTCCTGGATTCATTTTCATGTTTCCCTCTTACCACATATCCAAACGGATATCATGACCAGCAGCTTTTACAGTCGTGGCTCCAGCAAACATCAGCTGAAACTAAAAATTAATATTAAATCAATTCTAACAACAGCTTATCAAGCTTAAACGTGCTGCTGTTGTTTATCTGCTGGTCGTCTCTTTCTGGCGCAAAGTGGGCGATAAACAAACAAGAAAGACGGGACTTGCGGCAGAAAAAACGATCAGCTGGTCATTGATCAGTTTCATGATTGAAGTAGCAAAGGGGGAGGGAGGGGAGAGAATGAGAGAAGAGTCAGCTTTGTAGCAAAGACAGAATAACTCCAGCTTTGTATTTTTGTTTTTGTTTGTTTTTGGTTTTTTTTTTATTCTACCTGAAGTATGGAACAAGTCTCTTCCTTTTCACATCAATATGGAACTCCGACAACCAGTCCAGCTGAGGCTCCATATATCAGTTGTTAAGCTTAACGTGGAAATACTATGCAAACATTCAGACATGCACTTACACACTTGCTTTACTCCTCTGGGATAGTTTTCTCTGAGATGAAATGACACTGTTTGGAAGCATAGCGAGGCTCCAAAGGCTCCACCAGACCGCCGACAGGTCTCGCAGACAGGTCTCGCAGACAACAGCCGCTCTATCACGTGACACATACTGCTCCGATGCGCAGAGCTGGGTTACGCCAATCAGCGCGTTTTGTGAGGTGATTTTGTGATACTTCGGATCGGATTACATTTTTTATTTCTCTCCGATATCCGATCCAGTAATTTAGGTCAGTATCGGAACGATACGTATCGGTCCATCTCTAATAACAACTAGCAGTTATAATAATTGACTTATGTTTTAAATTATTCATCAGGAAAAAGTACTAAAAATTGACCATAAAAAAATAATACATTATCCTTTGATTTTGTTTTTATCTAGAACATGAATTCACTCTAATTCATCTTATAATTTAACATCAGTATTGTGAGGACTGTTTAAAAATAGTAGCTTAATGGAATGAACATATTTCTCCCTGTAGTTTAGTGATTAAGGCTCCATTAGCTTATAGTATTTCTGTTAAATATGTGTACTGGGTTTGCTTAAGAAATTTGTCTTGCATTGTTGATTGTCCTTAGTGGCAGATTAGGCATTGTCTGAATGTGGTCCCTCTGATGAACTGCACTGGTTTTAGTTATTGGAATTCTTTTTGTTAATGTTTTTGATTCAGTGATTCCATTGTGTAGCTAATGTTTCGAATCATATGCATGGTATTATGAGATGCAGTCTCTGCATTGTTTTAGGAAGAGGTGGAAACCAATATCCCTGATTAATCACTGTTTGTAAGTATCAAAGTATTAGTTAATGATTTGGTGTGGAAGGGATTAGGACTCTCAGCGGGATCATTGTAAGATAATGAACAGATCAAACATTCACTTTATCTTTAACTCACAATAGCACTGTGCCTCCCAGCGTTGCATGTCATCTGTTGTTATTATATTATTTCCTTCTGCTTATTGAGGCTTGGCCCTGGTTATTTTGTGATCAGTGTGTCCAGCAGAGCCATATGAAACAGTTTAAATGCAATTACTCAGCGTTTGCTGATATTATCATCAAAACAGTGCTTTTATTAAGGCGCTAGGTTTGAAGGAACCCAAAGGGTCTTGTAACAGGGACCTGTGTAACATTAGCATCTACCTCACTTTAGTAATTTACTGTCTCCACAATCAACACAGTTGATTCCCTGTCCTACAGAAAGCTTAAATATTGCTTCAGTGAATACCAAATTTGTGGTATATATGGACACATGTATGTAAGCAAACACATTACCACCCTCCTAAAAGCAAAGTGAGGGGCAGAACTTTAAATAAATAAAATTGTGATAAATTTTCTCTTTCCTTACAGTACTTCCATTTCCTGTTGGCATAGGTTTTCAATATTTGATATAGTGCGAGACATCTGATACACCACTATTAGTTTAATTATTAAATAAAAATCAAAAGAGGCCAAACTGGGAATTATGTAGTTATTCTCTGCATTAAGGTATCTGTGTGCATATTTTTTCCCCCTCAAAGTTGAAAAATGTATAATTTCCATTAATTAGTGTTAATTGCAGTAATTATATGCTTGTGCATGTAAAGTGTACCATGTTGTGATTTTTTTTTTTTTTTTTCTTGTGAGTTGTTTTCAAATTTTACCTATTACTTGAAAAACAACAAGAAAAAACAACTCAGTAATATGCTAATTAGTTTAGAGCTGTCTGTTAGTATATTAAACTATCTCTGATATAATACAGTAACTGTAAAAGATTTCTGGCACATTTCCCGTATCTTTTTGCTAGCCATGTTCTTCCTGCATACACTAAACAGATTAAAACTAACAAATACAATTAGGTGTTTTTGCAGTCCCAGGCCTTATTTAAAGTACAACAGTAAGCGGAAAGCATTAGGCCTTGAGCACAGAGTGTCTTTGCTCACTGTTTCTTGTGTGTAGCAATGCAGTGCATAAAATTTCAGTATTAAATAGAGATTATATTTTGTGTTAATAAATTGTAATCAATTTCCAACTAATAGCATCGCTAGCCTTAAAGCTTTGAACATCTGCGATAATCAAAAGAAGTCTTTGCCAGCAAATTGTTGTGTGAGTGGTGCAAAGTCACACAACATGAACATCTGACACCACAAGTTTGCAGAGGGAGATGGCAATTTTATTTAACTTGTCTGCTGTACTTTGAGTCATAAATGGTATAAATTGTATTGTATTATTCAGACCATTAAGCATGTCATGAATAAAAGATGAAACGGCATTTTTACAATAAGGAAAGTTGGAAAAGACTGAAGACAGAAACGATTTCCTGTAATATGATATCCTGCGTAATGTTTGTAGAACTGTATGCGAATACCTTGCAGCAACCTGATGTCATCTGCAGGTAACGTAGCGTAAACACAGTGGATAGCCATGCATAGTATTTGATGTCATTTAAATGCAGCTACCAGGAGTGACTTAAATTGTTAATTTTATTACAGCAGAGAAAAGCGAGTGTAAATTTTGTCACTAAGGTTTCTTTGCCATTATCAGGCCACCATTGTGAAGAGCATTTTGTTCTTAATGGTTTGCCTGGTTAAATAAAAGATTAAAATTGCTTGAAAGCCTGTGCCTGTGGCTCAAAGACAGTTGTATGTTTCTAACTATCTCTCTATACTTTTTGTCTCATTTATCTTCGCTCGCAGGCCACAGTACTTTAAGATCATTGAGGAATGTGTTTCTCAAATTGTGCTCCACCGTAGTGGCACTGACCCAGATTTCAGTTACCGCAAGCGCCTCGATGTCGACTTTAGCCACCTATTAGGCAAGTTGCACAATTTTGATAGCTTTTTTTTTTTTTTTTTTTTTTTAATTACTTTATTTTTTTCAGTAGAGCACTGATAATTTCTGACTAGTTGTTTTTTGTTTTTCAGAGGTGTGCGTGGATAAATCTCGAATAGATGAATATGAACAACAAGCTTCGGAACTGGCACAGAAGGCAAGTAATGACAAAAGGAAGCAAAAATATAGCATGCTGACATTTAAACTAATGTGTTGTATAAAATAAGGTACTAATGAAACACAAACTCTTCTAAAAATCTAAATATAATGAGGCCATAGGAATAACAACCATATAGGTTTTTGTAAACATCAGTTAGCAACCGTGACATCTTGCTGTGGAATAATGACCAGACTGACCTTAAAATACGCAAACTTCATTTTAAAGTGAGATATATTAAAACAATGTTTTATTGTAATGTAGCAGTGTAATTGTATCTGTTTCTACCATTAGCTGAAATCAGCTAATTTCAAGTTATATTCCAAGTCAGTATTATGTGTGCTTGGTTGAATAAACTGGATATTTGGTGCTCTTTTTTTCAGTTTGATGAGGAATTTCTAAGCAGACAGGAGGCACAAGCTCAGCTGGTCAAGTGTGAAGAAAAAATAGCTGAACTCCAAGCAGAGCTACAGGCCTTCAGGTCCCAGGTACTTTTGTACATTTGTTTTTATTCGAAACGGGATGTGAGATGTAAGAAAATGTTGGATTGGATTACTAATTAAAATCCCTTGAATATTGCATTGAAATGCAATTCAACTTTCTTTTCTTACTTTCCAATGGTGAGATGTTCTTGTTATTTAGGGTTGCGGCATAGGGGTGGGGGTTTTATTCACTGGAGCCTGCCGTTTGGTTTGACATAGAGGCTGCTCTACTGGCTAGCTGACACTAAGTCTAATAGGAATACTGACCAGTCCTCCATGTTGGCCATTTCTAATTCTCTGATCTCTATCCCATAAGAGGAAATTGTTCTAAAAGCAATTTATTCTGACAACCCCTTCAGCCCCCCCTTCCCATACCACAACACTCCAGAGAGTTACTCCTACACCCTGGCACTGCAAGATAACTACACACTCAGAGAGAGGAAAAGAACTTCCTTTTTTTTCCATGATAATTTTTCAATTTGAGTGAGCAAACACAGGATGAATACTCAAATACTGCCTTGGTTCAAATGGTGATGGTACATTTAACCGGTGCAGGTGCATGCATACATACTTTGTCTCTTTGTCTTTGACCATGCCTGTATCAGTCTCGCTCCCACCAAACAGACTTTCACTCGTGCTTGTTAATTCAGCAAAGGTGTTCTTCCCTGCAGACGCAGAATAAGAGCCCAGGGCTGACCTTTAGTCGGCGTCTTTAATCTAAAACTGGTGCATGGATCAATAAGCCATTTGCTCTATATGATACAATTTACAAAGCTATAGCATTTCTGTTTTTTTGTATTTTTGAAAAAACATCATTGTGTGTATGATCTTAACAGTATCTGGACCCTTTCTGAGCATTTGGCCTTTACTGAATGGTTGAAAGAGTACAGCTCTGGTATCCATACCGTAGAGGTATTACACAGGAAAGAATACAGAACATGGTGTATAAGCACATTTTGTTTTGCTTTTGGTCTCTCCAATAAGTCGTTTTTCTTTGTTTTCTTTGACATGTGAATTCACTGCCACGTGATATTTAAAAAATAAATAAATAAATGAAATACGAAGGCGTTCATTCTGCAGAAAATACATTTCAAGTTGGAAGCTAAGTGCAATAGCATGGAGCCCTAAACTATGAACTCTGGGACTGGCTGATTGAGATGTCGTATCATCAGCCTTGTTCAGCCTGTTTTGGAAATTTAATTGATGATGTTGTATTTCAAGTATAATTTTTTAAATTCCAGGCTACAGTTTACTGTTCAATTCAAAACTGCCTCAGTTCTGAGCTCTGTGCGTGCATGTGTGTGTGTGCGTTTATTTCTACTTCTATAGCTGAATTTTATTTTGCTTGAATTTTCAGTTTGGAGCTGTACCCGTGGGGCCGGCCAATGCTGGACAGGCATCATCTTCTTCAACAATCCCATCTGGGGTTCCAATTCCTGCTCCAGCATCTCTTGGGCCAGTCCCACCACCACCTCCCCCTCCGCCTCCGTTACCTGGTTGTCCTGCACCACCTCCACCACCTGGAATGCCTCCTCCATTTGGTGCTCCCCCACCACCCCCTCTTGGATTTGGGGGTGGTCTAGGCTCACCTACCCACCACACTCTGCCTTATGGCCTCAGGCCAAAGAAAGAATTCAAGCCTGAAACCTCCATGAAGCGCCTGAACTGGTCCAAGGTAAGACTCACAGATGTAACATACTACAGTTGGTACAATGCACCGTAGTGTATGTTACATTATAAAAAATGAAGTATTTCAAAAACTTTGAAAGAAGAAACTAAAATTTAGGCCACGTAGAGACCCTCTACTTCGTTCCTGATGTTTATTGGCAGCTCCTGCTAAGTACAGGTGTTTCTCTGAGAATTAAACAACAACTTTCTCACTTTGTGCCAAGACAGAAATAATTGAAAATAACAGATGATCAGATGCTATTGTCAGAGCAGCCTCTGTGGTACTAATACAGATGTTGTTATCCGCAAAGCAATATTAGTTCACACCACCAGCGATGTTAGTTTGTGGTTTGATTAATAATTTAATGTCAGATTTACAACAGTACAGATGTTCAGCAAATTAAACCAGATGTTTGAAATTTACAGAGAACATTCTTGTAGGACATGTGGAGAACCTGTCCTGCAGCTGTGGAAGACCCTTGCATATGGCTGTGTTTGGGACAAAGCTGTTGTAAAACTTTCTCATTAATAAGAGTTCAACTTCCAACTGTTGCCCACAAACAGCAGTCCTAATGCAGTGACACTCATTTATCACTTTCCTAATAGAGTGGCACTTAGTAAGGGTATCTTTGCTGAGGTCAGTGCCCTGTCTTGCAATTTTAAACAAGGTGATCCACATCTGCACCAGAGTTTCATGGTGTTAATTTGACCATTCTTCATTTCTTCATCATATAACAAGAACTTGAAAGGTTTGGCTTTGGTGGACATACAAAAATACAGCTGGCAATTTACACATGTAATAGATACAGGAGGAAGTCAGCTTTCCGTTAGTGTTGCGTTTCATTGGACTCTGCTTAATCTAATATTCACAAGTGTTTTAGTAAGGTCCGGCATATTGAGTCACGCAACAGTGTTTGTATCTTGGCTCTAATTGCCTTTCAAAGCCAGTTGCTGACAGTGACAACGAGATCAGTTTAATATAACTACAAACATATGCAGTGAAAGATAGTTGATTCTTCAAAACATCAGCAGTGCTACCAGTGTTTGGTGATTAAAGGAAGTATTCACTTTGAAAATATTCTTTGATAGACTATGGATTCAATTTAAAGACTCCTCAATATATTTTTAAAATTAAGCTTGAGGTTTTACCAACTTCTATCTATTTATCTACCTGCTTGTCTGACTTTCTTTATTTTAGTCTGTATTGTAGGTTCTGCTGACTTTATGTTATTGTTCCAAGGAGGAAAACTATTTCATTGAGTAATGGGAATACTGTACTTTATATTAATCTGGAAAGTAATGCAAATACCTGGTGGTGTGCTTATTGTTATTTATTTATAACATTTGGTGTCAGTCTTCATGGGAAACTATATCTCGAGGCTTTAATATGACTAATAAATAATTAAGTAATCTTTATATTTCTCTGTCAAGCCCTAACTGGTTTATTAAAGATGTTAAATTATGGCTGTGTATTTTAAGATTCGTCCCCAAGAAATGTCAGAGGGCTGTTTTTGGGTGCGGGTTGATGAGGACCAGTATGCAAAGCCAGATCTGCTCAACAGAGTTGCTCTTACTTTTGGATCACAGAGAACAGGTAAGACCATCTACTTTTTAATGCACTTATTTAATTTCCATCTGTCAAGGTGGTGCATTGTATTCTGAGAAGGCTTGGTTATCCTTTACACTGTTATCGCTACGTGTTGGATACACTGTGTATGTTAACGCAGGTCAACAGCAAGCCAAACTCAATTTTCATGAGCCAGGAAACTGAGCGTCTTGCTCCTTTATTACGGTATTCTCGACGGCTTACAATCTTTTACAATTGTGGCTTGAATAACTCGATGAAAGTGCTGAGTGAAAAGCCATTGCTTTCGATGGTGTATATAAAGTAGGGCTGCACGATTAATCGTTAGAAAATCGCGATCTCGATTCATACTTATGTGCGATCTCATTTCCAAATGACAACGATTAAAAAAAAAACAAAAACAAAAAAAAAACAACGACGACGATTGTACTGCATTTTGATCCGGGACGTAATCTGCATGAAAACAAGCGCTCTCTCTTCCTGCTCAATAAATGACAAGGGCGGAGCCTTATACCACGTGATACAGAAGCTGGCTGCTAAAATTAGCAGGGAAAAAACAACGGAGAGCACGTCAGGGATGAGGAGAAAGTGACTGGAGAAAATCCGTCCTGGTCAACCACCCAAACATCAATAACGGGAACCTTATACAGCGCTTCCCTATACCCGTCGAACTTCCGCAGGCACAAAGAAATTACGGAGGCTATTACTTATCACCTGACCAAAGATATGGCTCCCATCAACACTGTGCAAAACCAGGGATTTAGGAAAATGATCAACACCCTAGACAAACGCTACACAGTGCTGTCCTGCAACTATTTTTCTATTGTTGCACTACCTGCTCTATACACGCAGTGTCGAGCAACGGTGGAGACGGAATTTCAAGCAGTACAACATTTTGCGGCAACAACAAAACGTGAGACATTTATTGTTTTTATGTTTATTTATTGTTTTTATGTTCAGTTTCAACTGTTACGAAGTTGACGTGCAGTTAATAAGTGCAATAAATATTTATACTGGAAAAGAAAATTGTGAGAGAATCGTGATCTGAATTCTAAGCCAAAAATTCGTGATTCTCATTTTATGCAAAATCGTGCAGCCCTAATATAAAGATTCAGGCCACAGGAGATGAAGTTTAAACACAGCCAGGTTTTCTGTACCATGTATTTTTTTCCCAACTGACTATAGCTTCTGCTTCCCACAATGCATTGCGAACACATATTACTCCTTCAAAATAAGATACAGAAAAACTAATGCTGATTGTATAGAATATATTTTTAATTAAATGACTCTTTTTTTTTTTTAACATAAATTACCACAGTTGAAATATGACATTTTATCACTAAATTATTATGAACCATTTTTAATCTTTTACTTGGGACATCCTTCATAAACAGATGTTTTCACACAGTTAAGCATTTGTGTGTAATACATTATTTAACTTATTATTACATAATATTTCTTTGTTTTCTTTGACTTTTTTTTTTTTTTTTTTTTTTTTTTAGAAATTTTCCGCACTCGTCTATTCAGTTCACTCGTCTAGACAGTTGTGTACATTAGTTTGTGTTCAGCACTGCTTTAAACTTTCTACTTCACTTTTTCTTCAGCCTTCTTGTCTCAGCTGGATGGTAAAAGTAATAATTAATAATTGTCTTAATTAAGATACTTCAGCAGTATTACTCTGGGTTTATAAGCATCGTGCAATCAATGAACCTTAAAAGAAATGGTCTTTTTTTAGATACAGAATAATTTAGCTGAAAAGCAACAAACTATAAATGGTTAAACAACAAAAATTAATTAATAATTAGTCAGTGTTGGTCAAGTTACTTGAAAAAAATAATCGGTAACTAATTACTGATTACTTCCCCCCAAAAGTAATCCTGTTACTTTACTGATTACTTATTTTCAAAAGTAATTAATTACTTAGTTACTTAGTTACTTTTTAAAAACACGATTTACAACCTGAATAGGTGATAAAGCGATAGATCTTTCAGCCCAATTCTACTTTTTCTGCATAATCCATCATACAAAATGTAATCAAATGGAAAAGTCTCTTTTTTTAACTTGTTTTATCAGTTTTAAGCTTTTAACTTTATGCATCAAGCAAAAATTTAATTATGTGTTCGGTATAAAAAGAAGTTTTCTTCCAACGCACAAGGGACACTAATGTTTTTGTCACTCTTTATGGAACCAAACTCAAAGTAAGGTCAGTACTTCCACGCTTTAAATGCTGCACGCTCATACTCTCTCCCGCACTCGATATATGATCCATTGTTGATCTGCAGACAGCTGTTGTCATGAACGTCACACTCGCTTACGTCACTGTCATGAGACATTCTCGCAAAAAAATCTCGGTTTTAGTAACGCAGTAACGCAGCGTTCCTACGGGAAAGTAACGGTAATCTAATTACCGTTTTTGCAATAGTAATCCCTTACTTTACTCGTTACTTGAAAAAAGTAAACAGATTACAGTAGCGTTACTGCCCATCTCTGTAATTAGTAAATATAAAATAAAAAGAAAATAGAGGGCTGACTATAGTCTGACCTCGGCCTGGTCATGAACAGCTTTATGCACCAGGTGGAGCCCACTATCTGAATCTTCGGCCACATTGGAACCCATTCATGGTCACTGGCGGGCTTTCTGGACACTCATTGCCTAGGTAACCCTCTAATGTATTTACTACCATGTCTTATCGGGGATAGCTGTTGTTAGTTGCTTCAATCTCTTGCCTGGAAGTCGATTAAACTCTTGGGACATTATTTGTTGTTTTATGTCCTTTATTGCAAAATTGCTTCCATGGAGATTTAGACTAGGGCTGGGTATCGTCACTGATTTCTAGAATCGATTCAATTCCGATTCACAAGGTCCCGAATCGATTCGATCCACGATTCGATTTAATTCGATTCGATTCAAATCTGGGAAATTTTGACAGTCAGAAATATTATAATTCAGATCAGTACATTTACATATTTTTGTATCAATAAAAAGGAAGCTGACACACGCAAGACTTTATCACAGGTGTAAGCGTCACAGCAGATGCCTTTGTGTGAAAGTAGCTGAAGATAAAACACAGAAAAACATGAAGGTGATTTTCCTGTTCTGGGATTTTATAAAAATATTCTGCAGTACATCAAAAACGAAAGAAAGCCATTAATCAACATATGAACATTACCTCTGAAGTTACAGCGGTTAGAGACACGGTTAAGTGTTTTGCATTTTGAATAATATTAAAAAGTTTAAATTTGTTCAGTATTGAACAGCAGAAATGAGGTTTTCTTTTCGGAAGAATGTAAAAGGGAAAAAAACAGCAGCCGACAGCACTGTAAACAACAGTAGATTTGTGCGTAACAAGCAAGCGAATAATGAAGAAAGGGAAACTGTTCTTGAAGTACAGAGAGAGAGAGAGAGGGAGAGAGAGAGAGCTGTGCATCGCGGTGGAAGCAAAACAGTAAAAGTCAGAGTGAATTCATGACGATGTTTATGTGAAGCGTTTGGATCTTCTTTTGCTGCTGGTTCGGTCAATACTGTTTGGAGAGAGATCAAACTAACAGCTTTAGAATCAGCGCATAAAGGGTGTGAACACAAAGCGCGGACCCGCCGACAGATCAGAATCAGCGAGCTGTCGGCTTTCAGCCCCGACTGTGAGAAAGGCGACATCTAACTGATTCTGATCCGCGGGTCACGCTGTGTGTTTAAATCTATGTGCAAAATCCGTGTACCTGCTCTCATTTACTGTCTTAACTGTTTGGTTGTTCTTGAAATTTTGTGAGATGTCACCAGAGATTCTGGCATTTCGGGCAAAATAAATTTATATTAAAAAAATCGATTCAGGATTTTAATGAATCGATTTTACGTTATCCAAGCCAGAATCGATTTTAATCGATGAATCGATTATAAAAACCCACCCCTAATTTAGACCAACTGAAGCACCAGTGCTAACACATGAAAGCTGGATTCTGACTTAGGCAAATTCCCATAAATGGTAGCTTCAAGCCACTGACCCCTGAAACAGTTACATACTCCATACGTGTGAGTTGTCATACCAACTCACACGTATGGATCGTTTGTTTAGCCAGTCCTATCCCTGAGAAAGTACTTTAATGTGCTGGGGAAATATCAAAATAATATTATTATCACAGTATTACTGGTTTTATAGAAATGATTCTTTCCTCTATTTAAATAGACTGCTTGTGCAGTGACTTTTTTCTTTTTCTTTTTTTTTTTTAAAGTAGTAGTTTCAGTACTAGCACTCCTTGTGGAATCAGACTGTTTTGTATTTTGGTGACTATTTTAGTGGTGATATTGCATAATAAAACACCATACTCTTACTGCCTTAGACATTAGTGTAGCTGGTTATATCTGGAATATTCATGTACAAGGTTGTTGGAATGATTAAAGCTTGAGTAGGAGGTAGGAAGAGATGTTATCCCTCCCCGGTGTTTCATTTATTAGTCCCTTCACTGATGATTTATTCACGTCTTGTGTTTTCTTTCTTGTCTTGTCACTGCTTCAGCTAGCTTACGCCAATTTGAATTATTCATCCAGGTGTTATCTACCTGTCACAACTCTATGGCGTTCCTCTCAAGGCACAGTGCCCCCTTCTCCCTCCCTTACACACCAATGCAACCCTAGCTCCCTATAGTCAAAGTGTTGAATAATGGAGGCAGATCTAAAGGGCAAACAGGTAGACAGACAGTCAAACAGGTGTTCTTTGGGGATGGCAAAGGAGGGATGTTCACCTGAAGACATTGTACTTTCCTGTTAGGTTAATGACCTTACGTCTGCACATTTTCACAGAATTTTATTTTCCAGCTTTCATGAAATACATGCCTCATCTTATGGGCAGGCACGCAAAAGCGGTTCAGCTCTGTGCCGTTCCAACTGCTTGGTTTGTTACTGTTAACGGGTAATGCATTTTAGATTTGGTGAGAAAGAAACATTTGTCTTTCACATCATTTGAAAGGTTGTTCTCCTCATGGTTTTTTCCAGTCCCAGTGGAGGTTGTAGGAGCAGGATGACTGGTAGGTTGTGCAATCGGACCCAGCTGCTACCACTAGCGCGGGTCATCAAGTGAACTTACATGTGTACGTGCTTGTGGGTTTGTTTTCTTATTAACACAGCCGTGTAGCATCATGTTTCATCTCACTTAAGAGCAGCAGCATCTGGATCAGCATTAAACATTAAACGGGACACAATGTGAAACAGTATTCACTCAGTTTGCCTCATTAAATATGGATTCATATTTCTTGAAACTTTTTTTTTTTTTTTTTTTTTGGTGATGTTTATTCCTCTAAGTAGTTTTCTAAGACAATTCCTGTCACCCACACTGTTGGGTCTGTGTTTCCTCAAGCCCCGCTAGTTTAGAGACTTATTCTTGTTAACGACAAAAACAAGACGAACATCTTTTACTTGCTAGCAAGGGAAGTTTTTGGTCAAAAACCAGCTCTTGGAGCTCGCGCTCCTAAACTGTCTCCAGCCCAAAATCCTTCAAAGAGCAGCTTCCCTCGCAGCTATTTATTGACAAACTGTTACAGTTCACACAAAACACAACACAGCACCTCCTCGGTAAAACCCCCCTTGGCTACAAAGACAAGGCAGTGTGTGTGTGTGTGTGTGTGTGTGTGTGTGTGTGTGTGTGTGTGTGTGTGTGTGTCTCCTCCTGCTGACCAAAAGGGTCATAAAAGCAGGAAGCAACGTCACAAGAAACAGATCTTTCAGATAGGATGTTTCTGCAATAAAATCTCCCCCAGCACAGAGTGGCTGGAGAGTAGGGATGGGTACCAGTATTTTTTTATTTATTGTTTATTTTGTAGTTTATACTTGATTAACCAGAGAATGTCTGCTGAAAATACAGCTGTGATGGTCTTTTTCCCAGATTTTGTGTGTGTTAAGTCTGATTGTTGAATGTTGTCATTATGTTCTTAAATTTGTACAGTCTTGGTTCAAGCAGTAGGATCAAGACATTCCTTTGATCATGAGCACCTCTCCAGTAGGGATGGGTATCGTTTAGGTTTTATTCGATACCAGTACCAAACCGGTACTTTTGAAACTGTGCCGGTGCTTAAACAGTGCTCGAACCGGTGCTTAAAGAAAATATAACTATTTGCGACTGCTTTTTGTGTGCTCTCTGTGTTTATGAACAGTTGGTATAAAAAGCAAGAAACAGACAAATGCATATATGCTCTTTATTTTCGTAGATAAATTATGCAAATATGCTGACTTAATCAATAAAAATTAATGAAAAAATTCCAGCGAGGAACACAACTGAGGCAACATGTTACTTTAATGTTTGTAAGGTTATGCCTGTAGTGTAATGCAGTAATCATAAAGCAGAATTAAGCACAGGAGACAGCCTGGTGTGCATGGTAGATGGGTTCTAAGAATGTAATACATTAATAACTCTTGTGCTTTCTTGTGGATGTTGATCTATCTTGAAAGCATTTTGAAGGCTCTATTCGTCTAGGTCTTCCCCCAAGGTAGAAGGTTTTTTTTTTTTTTCATTGTCTTAGTTCATATTTTGACTTTCATAACATTAACATTACATTCATCCTAGCTATAGTTTTCTATTTGGATTGTTAAACTTTATTTGATTATAGTGTCACTAGTGTCTTAGCTTGTCAAGATCTGTTTTCTGTTTATTGACTCAGCCAAAATAACTCTTTATTAGTGGACTTGCAAAGAATAGTGCAGATACATTGATTTTTTGCCTGTAAAGTGCTCTTCAGAACATCAGAAAAATAATCCTGTTGAGCTTGAGGTATTTTTATATATATTTTTTTAATCCGTAAAGTTTTATGATACTATAGCAGTGGACATTTGCACTAACTTGCAAAAGAGGGAGGGAAATTGTAATTGCCGGTTGGAAGACTTTCCTCTACATTAGTCCTTAAATTTCATGTTTTGTCAACCAAGTGGTTATTTTTGCTTTTGCTTTTTTAGAGGCTGTTTTCCAGTTAGAGCCATATATGTAATTTTGACAAATGCAAACTGAGGAGAACCAAACTATTCAGACAAGCCCAGAGCTGTCACTAGTAAAATCATTATCACCTTCTAGGATTTAATTACAGAGGGGGCTAAGTAAAACTGGACATAATTAACATGAGAAAATACCTACGTGTTGGTTTCAAACTACAATTCAAAACAGTTTTTAATTGGGCATTTTAGTATACTTTTAAATGTGTTGGTAATTTTGTGTATAATATAACAAAGTTGAATTTGTGGCAGCACCGTATCATTGAACCTATTTTTCGGATCGTAAGGCGCACTGGATTATAAGGAGCATTAAGTGCAACAAAACAGTCAGATAAGTCAAACTTTACTCAACTCATTCTTCTTGCTTCCTCCACTTCTGTACCTTTGATTCATTAATGTTGAATTCTCTCGCAGCTGCTCTATTCCCATGTTGTTGCAGTATATTAATGACTAACCTTGTATTGTGGATGGATTATCTCAGTTGTTCTCCTGTCTGAAGTTTGGTCCGTTTACAGCATCCTGCCATGCGATTGCGTTTGTTCTTAACCATTGGGAACCCTCACGTTAACTTCTATAGAGTGGAAAAAAAGTTAGCATTCATGCTCCAGCATGATTGTGTTTATGTTATACTAACTTAGCTGTGTCGCTAGCGGTCACACAGCATATCATTATATACCAGCTAGCCCAAATTCAGTAACCCTACAAAAATTTTCAGAAATCTCTCAGACAGAACATGATATATCATGTTGGGGTGGAAACTAGCAAGCTAACTTCCTGCTAACTTCTAACTCCGTTAAAGCCGTAGCTGTAATGCTCCGACAATCCATCAAAGTGGTGTGGCTTTGTAGCTTACCAAAGTTGTGCTAAAACATTTTTTGACAGATTTTTGAGCGTCGTGTATCACGTACAATTGGTTTGAGGTCAGTAAGCACAACCAGAATTCATACATAAGGCGCACCGGATTATAAGGCGCACTGTCGATTTTTGAAAAAATTAAAGGGATTCAAGTGTGCCTTATAGTCCGAAAAATACAGTACTTTATCAGAATCAGAATCGTGTTTATTGGCCAAGTATATGTGTAGACACATGCAAGGATTTGGTTTGATTTGGTTCCGGTAGATGGTGGCTCTCAAGCACAGCAATGTAAAACATGACCCAGAGGTCTCAGGTAGACCCAGCATGGACGAGGTCTCCAATGATGATAGCTTCCAGTTTGGGATGTTCCCAGTCCAGATGATGAATGTAGATATGGGGTCATTATAGGGCTGGGCGATATGACCCAAAATTCATATCTCGATATTTTTTAGCTGGATGGCGATATAAGATATATATCTCGATTTTTTTAATTTTTTAATTTTTTTTTAAAAGCCATAAGTTAAGAACAAAAAGAGAGTTCTTAGTCACACTGTGTCCCAGATGTCACACGGGCACTTTTATTTACATCATTTACATCAGTAAGCACAACCAGAATTCATACATATTGCGCACTGTCGATTTAGCACGGTTAGCTCGCTAACACGTTGACGCTGTCCAGCCCCACGCATGGTAACTCGCTAACGGAGATTTTCCGCTTTCATCTTGTCATTGCCTGCAGGTGAAGTTATGGGGGAGGCGGAGTTGTGTTCAGTGAAGGAGAGGCGAGGCCGAGTAACGTTGCGTAGAGACAAAAGTGGACGAAAGAGAGGCAAACCTGCGGCTCCACAAGTATAATTATAACGTAACATAGACTATATCGATATAAACGATATTGTCACATCTTATATCTCGTATGAAAATATATCGATATTTTTTAAAAAACTCGATATATCGCCCAGCCCTAGGTCTTTGTCCTTTAAAATGACAGATTAACCTTATTCCTGTTGCTACTCTGATACTTCAGTCCAGGATCCATGGCAAACAATCATTAACTACCCTACCTGCATTAAATATCCTGTCAGATATGACGACAACTTATATCTCTGGGGTCTGTGCAGACCCTATTTGGTAGGATGAGGTTTAACACTGCAGCAATTCAAACCTCAAACACAAGTATAAAAAGTTATTGTCGTGTTTTAACATAACTGTCTAAACAAAACCTAATTTGTAAACTGTAAACATTACTTTGGACAGGGAAGTCAACTTCAGCTCGGCTATACTTATAATTAATTAATTATAATTTCTACTTCTCCCCCACTTTCTTTCTCTTACAGCACCACTGCAGTTCAGCCAGTGGTAGTGCATGCAAGTAGACAGCTTTTCTTGTAAGCTCCCTTTAGACCATTCCCCCACTGCTTGCGTTCCCAATAAAAATAAATAAATAAAAAAAAAAAACAGCAAAAACTCCCCAACTTAAGATCAACTTTTCAAAGCATCAAAAATGGGTGGTGCTGAGTGTAGCTCTGTGCATTGCATTGAATGTCAAAAATCTCACCATTTCTCATGCTAACCTTTTAAGGTGAACCACTTAGGAGCAAGCAGTTTGCAAAATTGCATTTCTTTGAAGAGTGACAGTTCCCAGTAGAGAAGCAGTAGGTCTAATAAAGCCACCCATACAGTAATTGTCTGAGGACCTTTGAGACAATCTTTTAAAGCTACTTACCAAGGCAATAGATGTTGACTTTAATAAGATTTAACGCTGCTTATGGTTACTCAATTATCCCTAATATATATGTTTACGATAACATTTACTGGCTATTAAATAATTAACCTCGTCCAAGCCCGCCCCTGTCTGTGCACACATGCAGAACCATGGCTGGGGGTTTCTTTTTTTTTTTTTTTGCTTCACTTAATCTTCCCAATGTTTTATCTGCTATTCCTGTTAGTCCCTGGTCAGTTCATGCCATTACAACTCCAGGCACGGACTCCCATTTCTCCCCACATTCTTCCTAAGATGTTATCATTTTCCCATTGCATATAGCTAAAAGGTTATATTAGTTTATTTCATATAGATTAAATCTCCCATTATCTGAGGGACAATTTTCCCATAAACATAGATAATAGGAATTGTAAACTTTAACATAAATAACTGTTTAGTGTAAAACTGTTGTTGTTGTTTGCTACATTTTCTTATCAGTCTTGGGCAAATTACAGCAATGTCTGGAACAAGTCTTTAATAAACACATTAAAAAATGATTCTTGTTTGTTATTGTTAATATTCCTCGTCTACTTTTACAGTGTAAGACAAGCACCTGAATCTGTGTGCTTACATACAGTGGCTTGCAAAAGTATTCGGCCCCCTTGAACTTTTCCACATTTTGTCACATTACAGCCACAAACATGAATCAATTTTATTGGAATTCCAGGTGAAAGACCAATACAAAGTGGTGTACACGTGAGAAGTGGAATGAAAATCATACATGATTCCAAACATTTTTTACAAATAAATAACTGAAGAGTGGGGTGTGCGTAATTATTCAGCCCCCTGAGTCAATACTTTGCAGAACCACCTTTTGCTGCAATTATAGCTGCTAGTCTTTTAGGGTATGTCTCTACCAGCTTTGCACATCTAGAGACTGAAATCCTTGCCCATTCTTCTTTGCAAAACAGCTCCAGCTCAGTCAGATTAGATGGACAGCGTTTGTGAATAGCAGTTTTCAGAGCTTGCAGCAAAAGGTGGTTCTACAAAGTATTGACTCAGGGGGCTGAATAATTACGCACACCCCACTCTTCAGTTATTTATTTGTAAAAAATGTTTGGAATCATGTATGATTTTCGTTCCACTTCTCACGTGTACACCACTTTGTATTGGTCTTTCATGTGGAATTCCAATAAAATTGATTCATGTTTGTGGCTGTAATCTGTCAGCATGTGGAAAAGTTCAAGGGGGCTGAATACTTTTGCAAGCCACTGTAGGTCAGCTGTCTTGTCATTTGAGAGCCCCAAAGACTTAATGAATGTTGTCATGATTTTAACGGGTAAGAATAACTCAACCATGATAAATGATACACAGTCAACTTAATCATCACAGACTATATTTGCAAGCTGAAAATATGAGTTACCTTTACTATGGTTTAGGTCTAGCTTTTAAAATGTATTTAAAACAAAATCAAATCAGGTGTACAACAGCCATGACTCTTAACTCTGTAGTTCACTCAAATTTATCCTCTCATTTGTGAGGTTAAGATAGTAACCATGAACAGCAGCATCCACAATTTGAGTCCCAGTGATGACCTTTATTATATCTCTCTCTTCCTTTATTTCCTGTTTGATTTTTAATTGCATTTGCTATTTATTATGGTGTTAGCCAAAGTTAATTATTATATCTATAACTGAGACTTATCTTATGTTGAATAATCACAAATAGTAAATTAAACAAAGTTATTGTTGTTACAATGTCAGCTTCTGAACTCAAAGGTTTAATCTGCTCCCTTGACAACTGAGGGCCATAATTGCTGCCTTTGTGGTTACTGTATCAGTTCCTGAAGTAAGAAGCCATAAGGGAAGAATGGAGGTCTTAAGCTTCACCAACAAACTCCAAAAGTCAGAGAATTACAAGTGGTGTAGGCTTTAGCTCTGTTATAAGTCATTGTCACAGATTGTGTGGTGACCTGTGCAATGAATAACATCAAAACAACTGGAAAATAGTGCATTTATTTTCATAACTGCACACATATGTAACCACAGTTTTTGTTTTTGTTTTGTGGAACTGTTTTTGCTGAAAAATCCCTGTGAACTTGGGCGGAATAATGTGACAAAATTGCACATCCATGTCAAAAGATTGGAAGTAGATGAGAATATTGTTTTACATTTTTTTGTGCAAACACAAGCACAACGGAAAATACATTGCAGAATGTTTAACTGGAACATTTCAGATTCTTATCTAGACATTAGATGTGAAATTTGCACTTTAGCTCCAGTTGCTGCTGTGAATGTGGCCAAAACAGTTATGCAGGTTTAAAATCTGGCAAACAATATGCCGATGCATGTGATGAGAGCAATCAGTCTGTGTAATGTGATCTATTCAAATGAGAGAAACAAGCCTCTGACATGTAATGTCTGATGTGATTATGACACAGTCATCATCAGCCATCGGTGTCATTGTTGCTTCAAATAAGTGTTGAATGTTAGAACATTACGTCTATTTCAATGAACAGAGAGATCTCAAAATTGTGTGATGCATCTGCTTTTTGTTTGATTTTATTGGAAAGAAATCAAAATTGAACCTAAACTGTCATAACAATTATACATATTTCTTGGCAGTGCATATAGTACATGAACTCTTTCTATAGTCTCCAGCATCACTTTTCATTCAGTGTAGTGCTTTGTTATTTCTTTACTGACATCAAAAAGTCTAAAGTAATGCTTACTTCAAATAACACTGTCTTCTTCTTTTTTTCTGTTTGCTTTGTCTCTGCTTCTTTACTTTCTCTTTTCTTTTTTTCTCTTGTTTTCTTTTGCAACTTCTGCTTGGCTGCATGATCTGCCTTGATGTTTGCTCTACAACAGAAACAAAAGGTTAGTAGATTTTTTATTTATTTTTTATTTATTTTTTTTAATTATTACTTGCTTTTCTTATCTTGCAGCATCAGTTTTAGTTGGTCCCAAACTAATTTCAGATATGTTACTGTGGGAGTTTGTGAAATTGTAACCTGCATGTTAGTCATGCACTGAGGGATTTCAATTGATCTGTTAAAGAAGCACAACCCCCATTACTACTTGCACCTGTATAATTGTATAAAGGTGCATGATGCTGACCTGACCTTTCTGAGCAGTATTTCTCCCCTACATTTTTTCTATTTAATTTTTTTTATTATTTACTTTTTTTTATAAAAGCTATTGAAATTTAAAAGGATTTATATCTAGTTAAATCTGACAAACATTTGAAGTTGGGATTGTCTTGTACATTTTACTAAAAGTAAAAGCAGTTAATCATTATTATGATGCAGATTTGAAGACTGTAGTTTGTTCGTATTTTTACTCTTCGTACTCACCAGTGTTAAAGATAAGTCTTTGCAGGTAGGTAGTAGCTAATCTGAAGTATTTCGTGTTGCTCAAAATACTTGTTAGCCTGTTGGTTTAACATGAAGAGCCTCTTCTAACGCCTGTAAAACTCTGTCTGTGGACCGTGTTACATGTGTTGCCAAAGCAACCACAGACTTGGATTTATTATGCGACCTTGTAAAGTTAAGTTGTAACATCATCCTTCAAGAGTGTAGACCTCCAGCCAGTGTTATAACTCTGTGATTGATCGGTGAATTATTATCCAAGGAACTTGTGTAATTTTAGAAATTGCGTCAGTCTAAATGGAGTCTTTTAATTTTACAGTGAATTTAGTTTTAACTTGCCATCAGCAGTAAAGAGAGAAATAGTTTAGAAAAGTAGATGATTTAGTTTTATAAGCAAACACTATAACTTCAAATCTCCCTCCAATTTTTGATATATCGAATGCTTGCGCAGTGCATTCCCCTTTGGGGTGGTTGTATTGACATAAATAGTTGTAATATCAAAGGACTAAGATTTATTTATTTATGTTTTTAACATTTGATGAACTCAGAGTAAAAAAGGCTTCTTTGTACTGTGCCTTTTACTTACTTGGACAGACAAGAAGAAAAAGCGGAGAAACAAACAAGCAAATGTACTGAGTGGGCAAGCAGAGAACGAGCTGACAGCTCTCAAAAGTGTTGGCAATTTCTGTGATTTCACGGATAGCCTCTGGAGAAGCTCTTTGAGAGTATCAGTGTCAATAGATAGAGATAAAACATGTATAACATGGCTTTCCTTTGGGTGTTAGTGAGAAGACAAGGTGAAAATCACAGAACATATTCCAGTCGCTGGCAGGTGGGGAATTAAGTACTATGAGGAACATGTCCTCTTTTTACTGCACTACTCATGTCTCATCTGTTTGTTGTTGTAGCTTCTGGATCAGCCAGCAGTGATGGTAATTTTTTAAACATAATGGGCACTAGTTAAAACAAACCTGTAGAGACCTGCCTTTTTGGTATTCAGTTGGATTTGGTTAAATGTTTGTTTTCATAAAATGAACGATTATTTCTTTGAGAAGTAAACTGGGAATGACTAAATTAGTGGTGCTGGTTTTTTTACATCATGAACTAAGCCAGGCTTAGGAAACACTAATATATTTTATTTCAATAAAGGAATATATTAATAATAAAAGCTAAGCCTACATGGTTGGATCAGCCATATTGTTAGGTCCATAATTTGTTGGACATTTGTTGGGCATTTTTTTGTAATTTGCCACTGTTCAGCACCAGTGTTTTTTTTTTTTTTATTGGTGTTTTTTTTCTTTTCTTTTCCCCCCACACAGCCATGATGTAATTAAAGCTGAAATGCAGACTTTGTGCTTTAATTGAAGGAGTTAAGGAATTCTAAACACTTTTGAGTGTTTGAGTGTGCTCAAATGTAATTGTACAACTGATTTATAAACAGTTTCATGGTCAGGTGAGGTCTATTCCCTTGGTGATAAACGACAAATTAAACAGATAAAAGTTCTGGAGTGTTAAGTTGCACTTGTTAGTTGTTCATTAAAGAGATGCTGGTGCAAGTGAAGGAGGCCATCGCATAGCTGAAAAAACAAAATGAGCAAAATGAAAAAGGAAAATGTTTAGGAGTGGTCATGAATAGAAATGGTGAGTTTGTCAAACCATGGGCTATACTCAGGAACAAGAACGCCAGATCAGACGTCGCCAGAAACATCTTTAAAAAAAAAACAAAAACATGGTGGAAGCCGGACCACTAGTGTTTATTGATGATATGATTGCTGATAGAAATAACAAGATAAGTTCTGAAGTGCACTACGGGGCTGTACTAATGCTTGGATTGCTGCACATGCTCCAAAACTGATTGGACAGTGCTTCACATTGCAAAGGATAATGAGCTAAAGGCTAATGCAAAAACAACCCAAGAGTTTCTCAAGGCAAAGAAATGAGAAAGATCCTCATTGCCTGAGTCAGTCACCTGATCTCAACTCAGCAGAGCATGCTTTTCAGTTAGTGAAGACAAAATTGAAGACAGAGACCCACAAACAAGCAGCACCTGGAGGTCGCTGCATTTAAGGCCCGGTAGAGGCAATCACAGTCTGCACTTTGAACACTTGATTGTTTGATTTAAAAGTCACTTTAATGGTATAAAGGACTAACTTTGTAATCGTCCACATATGTGTCATTCTAATTCTAGTATATTCTATAATTACATCTTGATTCAGAATTTTAGAATTCCCTTTGAGATTTTGAAGATAAAATTTTAATTGTTACCATGTTCACATATGGGGGGGGGAACAATTTCTTTTTCTTTTTTCCCCATATGTGAACTTGTCAGACTGGCATGTTATATGAATATACATAATTGCAGTTCGTGTTCTAAAGAGTAACATCTTAATTGACGTCTGCAGCATGTTTTCTTTCTATTTCTTTTTATCAAGGAGAGGGCAGAGAGACAGTTTTCGTCGCTATAGTGCTTGGAACAAAAATGAGCAACAACATGAAGAGAGCTGCCCTTTCCTGAGCCTTCTTTTCAACTAATAAATAACATCCAATTAGACGAAACCCTCAAAGATCACAAAATCAGTTTGCCATTTCTTCCTGGAATACAAGCATCCACTAATAACCTACCTCTACTGAAACGCTGCAAGACGGTAGACAAAAAGAAAGAGAAATGGAAAGGGTGTTGGGGAAAGAAACTGCTAAAAATTGAGAAACATAAGGAAGTTAATAGCTTTTTTTTATTATTATTATTTTATTTACTATTGGAGCCTGACCAATACAGGATTCAGCTCACATCGGCTGGTAAAAAAAGGTTCAAAATGGCCGTGGGCTGTTCTGTGTTATGCAACAAAATGCTTAAACTTTAAAATGTAGTTATTACAGAAGAGTTGGGAGAAAACAACACCACAGATAACATGCTGCGGTATTAGCAGCATGCTGTGTACTACTATACCTTTGGAAGAGATATACTTAAGGAATAATTCAAAACCGTCACAGCACATAGACTGTATGGTAATTTACACGTTAGCTTTGAAAAGTGGTTCTATGATTGTCTTAAATATACCGAAAAAGTTATTCAATAAATCCATATAATGCTTGCGTGGAGATGTTGTGTTAATTTGATCAGTGCAAACATAGTATTTAATTTGGTTTAATCTGATTACCAGTGGTGATGCTGTATTTGTTGTTGCCTTCCTAAGTTTTTGGTTGTTTCCCTCCTTTTTTTAAGAATACTGTACAATATGAATAGTGAATGTCTGGCAAAGCAGATAATTAATAGGAATCATAGATTAAGCTTGTAAACATATGCAGCTTGGGATATGTTTTAGCGTGATGATGCACGAATACTTAGTGAATAAATAATTTGAAGTCATAGCATGGTTATGCTTGGACAAGATGCTTCACGCCTATCCTTTTTTAAAATGTTATTTACTGCAGTGTAAAGGCTTTGGTTTGAGTCAGTGTCAGGCTCACTAGATCAATGTAGCCTGTTAAAGAGAAAGTTGAGGAAAGACGGTCTCTTTTCCTACTGCTGGCATGCTATAACAGATAATTAGACAGCTAATTTCCATATGAATATAATAGTCTGGTAAGGAAGTGTATTTGCATTGGTCCTGTCATTCTGCACAAGTATATTTGGGGAGCAGAAATTGGGCTGGTATGTAGGAGGGAATTAACTCGTATGCTTGGTTTGGCGGTTAAGCAGCACATACAGTAAAGAAAAGGCTCTCATATGGTGGTAAAGACCGGTCAGCGCTAACAGCTTTTCATCACTTGTCATACTCAGGCTGATGTGACACATTAAACAGCTGTGTTCATTCATATCCATGCCTCTCCCCTGTCAGCCTTCACTGCATTAACCCTCAGAGTATCTGTAAATTGGAGCCATTTAACATATGTATATGATGGTTAATGGGTTTCTCAAATGCAAGGTGGGTGTATTTCCTAAAACAAAAGCGAGAGCTTTTGTGGTCTGCTGCGTGGAGAACTTGAAAGGCTTTTGAATTACAAGAAAAGAAAAGAAGCTGAGGAGGTTGGTGGACACCATCACAGAATTAGGAGACGATTGAGGACTAGAGAAGGTGGGGATAAAAGCATTACAGTAGGCTGTCCTGTTGAAAATCATATGCCTAAATATTTTTTTGAGAACTTAGCATTATATTCTCATTTATGCTTATGTATTCTTAAGTTGCCTAATTACCATATCAATCTCACTTAGCTGGATAAAAATAAAAATCTGTGTTACCTCCAGAGGTGCACGGAGTGCAGCTTTGTTCACTGAGGGCAGGAATTAGCTTCTAAAATCACATCAAATGTTTTAAATATAGCTTGTTTTGAACCGCACTGACTATATGAGGATATCAGCAGCATGTCCATGTCTAGCTGCCTAGCAGTCAGCATTGCTGCTGATATATACCTGTTCTCATCAAATGGACTTTCTCTCCTGTGTGTCTCTGTCTCGATTGTGCTTCTTTTCTCCTTCTCTCTCGCTCTCTTTATGGTTTTGCTTTGACATTTTGAAGAATACCATTAGCTCTATAATGACTTTCCGTGTGGCTGTAGAAAATTTGTGCCAGTATGAGAGATCTCATCAAATGCATAATCATTAAAGGCTCTTTTCATTATTGTTGAAAGGGAACGTCCGATCACACACCGTACACATGGCTGTCTCCCACCCACCCTCTCACACCCTTATTTTACATCCAGCCTGTTATTTTCATATATATTTTGAACCCGCCACGCAGCCATATTCTGGTCAGATTACGAAATGTCTAATGTGCTACAGTGTGTGCTGGAGCCACACACCAATTACCTGGACCTGTGACAGTGTCCTGAAATGTTTGAAAATGTCACGTTTTTACAAACACGTACCCCCACCCTTTGCATTTTTTTTTTTTGTGTGTGTGTGTGTGTGTGTGTGCTTAATCTTTTTCTATTTTCTGTTCTTTTCCTCCTCCATTGTTGTTGTTGAGTTGTGGTTTTTTTCCTGTCTCTGTTTCTCAAGCATCAGCACTTCAATTTAGTCCCAATTTGTGTTTTTATGTTCTCATATCATCAAAGTAATGGGCCGGCTCGTTAAAAACATATTTGCTTTCGCGACTTTATTTTTCTGCTGCGATTTTTCATCCACACGTGTAGGTTTGTGTATGGAGGAGGGAGGGGAAGGATACAGCGCTGGAAGTAGGGAAGGTAGTGGGCGCAGACGTGTTTGCAACAGCATAGGGAGAAAAACGGAAAAAATTGCAAATGACTTCAGAGGTGAATGATTTAGGCCGTCATCAATCCATTGAATGACTTGGGAAATGTTAGGGTGGGCTTAACAACTGTGCAGATCATACTGAGGCTGTGACAGTGAAATGAAATGGAGATAATAATGCTTCATACCTGATATGACAGAGCAGTCAGAAAATACTCATTTGTGTGTGTGTGTGTGTGTGTGTGTGTGTGCGCGCTTGTGTATGCACACGAACACACAGATGTATTAAGAGGGCACTGGTAGGTCTTCATGAGGCCTTTAGAGGGCACTACTCCACTGAGAAATAGACCATCCTGTTACATTCATCCCCACAGGCCGGTACACACTGATTAACAGAGGCTTCTAATCAATTATAAACCTTTTCATGTATTGTCAGTAACTTTTGATTTCCAAATGTGTATACTTGCACGTTCTCTCTGCGGGGTGTGTTCCTTTCTTTGTGAAGAGCAATTGGCCAGTATGTTGTAGATGCTGGTGCTCATACAGGGACACTTGAAGTGATCTTGGTATAGCAGGGATAGAGGAGGAGAGAACAGCCTAATGAAGTCTGTTAATTTGCTGCTATCAGAATGAAAGTCTCAGACTAATTATGGCCCTGGGTCATCTAGTCTGGATCACAGAGAGAGGTGGCCCTGGATGGTTCGCTTTGATTAGCTCACTCAAAATAGAGCCCCTCACTTCATTACTCTGATCTCCCTCTCTGTCTCACACTCACTGGCGCTCACAAAACTCTGGTGGGGAGGTTAGTCCATGTGCAAACAGACTAGTCGAGCTGTCATCGCTTTGCTGTTCAGGATGGAGGAGTGTATGCATCGATGAGGCGGAGAGGGAAAGGTGAGGGCAGGGTATGCATAGTCCAAGTAACTACTGGACATGTGTCTTATGTCTCTCGTGCTCTCTGTCAGGCTGACTGAAGTTCAGGACATATCTGGATCCGAAGCATATAGTGAGTCAACAGTCAAACTGTGCAGCTGGTTTGACTGTTCTCCTTTCCTTCTGTTGACTGTAGAGTTGACAGATGTGTCGGAATGGTGGATTTGTTCACTTGCTGCAGACAGCCCCCCTCCTGTGCATCAGATGTCTCACAGTGGATTTTGCTTCAGGCAGTTTTGTGTGTCTGTGTGTGTGTGTGTGTGTGTGTGTGTGTGTGTGTGGTGTCTGCACATTGAATTTCAAGGCCCCTTGAATTATCCCTGCCACAGAAACCCCTTTAATAGCAGTGATTTAAACTTTACCTGCATGACTGCCTTGATTGGCTATTGGAAACAACACACTGATTTAATTAGCCTTTCAAGTCTGTGGCCCTCTCAACTTTCCCCTCGCTGTGCGCTTATCTGCTTCCTCGGAGGAGGCGATTGTGCCACTATATCATTCCATAAATAATAAAGGCACATAGGAAGCGACATAGACAAACACAAGATGAAATGACGTGCACTCGCATGTTTTCCAGTAAGGTGTTTTTTTTTTTTCTTTCTCTGATTAGAAATCCAACCTGATAAAATAAAGTGGTGATCCGAGTGTAAAAGGCTGGGGCAAGGGAAGAAAGTAGGCTGTGTGTGTGTGTCTGAGAGAGAGGTGGGGTGGGGGATATAAGGTGTTACTTGCTTGTCTCTGAGGCCTGCCTGTCATGTCAGTCATGCTCTTTCACAGCAGTTTTATTTCTTCCACCACTCCCTTTAGTGCTTTGATGGCACAATTCACTGGTACTGCCTTGTGGGAAGCACAGCTGTGGTTGGGGATGTGTGTGTGTGTGTGCACGCAGGGGTGCACGTGGGTGTGCATGTGTGTGCAGTGTCACACATTGTCATATTTTTTTATCAAACTTTTTATTAAACTGTGCCAGAGATTGGATAAGAAGTACTCAGTAGAATTATTACAAGCAAGGTGAGCAGAGCAAAACTCTTTCAGAATTCTGGCTTTGGATCCTCATCTGACCCTGCAACTGAACATTACTGTGCTTTTCTTCAGAGAATAACACAACTTCTTCTTTTTATTGTGTACCCATTTATGGTTTTTTTTTGTTTTTTGTTTTTACAAAAACACAAATTCAGGTTCATTGTCACTTTTGGAATAATTCAGAATCCCTTTTCCCCTAAGGATCCTACACTGGAGGCAAAGAAATTGAGACGGCCATTCATCTTTGTTTTGTTTTTCATACTTATCTGTTCTCCTCCTTTGTCCACTGTCCCGCCATCACATTGACATTTATCACAAGCCTTCATGAAGAGACTTCTCACACTATGTGACGTTTGCTGTGGCAGAACAGAGCCATTTTCTCATTGCTGGTGTCTGTTCCTAATGCACTGCTCTCTGCTGTCTTGTGATTGACTCCTGCTTTCCGTTTTCTGCGTTATCTGATCTCAGCTCCTGATCTTAACAGTGGTTTTAGTCGATGGCTGGGTTTGTAACTTGCCTCTTCCTGTCATGCTCTGATTCCATCTCTCTCCCTCTCTGAACAGGTGCAGCTTTTTATTCCTGTGATGTGTCATCTTTTTGCACTTATTAATCCACTCGTCATTAGGTCTTAAAATATCTACTCTAGTCGCATCATACCTACGCTGTGCTCCTGTTCTGCTTTCGCTAGATGTGTAATGGGATGCAGACTCCCCACTGGTTTGCTCTCACAAGTGCATCCTTATCTTTCCTACTTCCTGGGTGATAGCGTAATCTGATAACTACAACTGTTGCCACTCCCTCTGATTGATTAACCACTGACCTCTGACCCTCCTGCAGGATATTTTAATTGGCTGATGTATAATGAGCAGGCTTCCCTGAAGAAGAGCTGTTTTAAGGCCAAAGAGGATAAGAGGGTGATGCTGGAAGGGGGCAATCCAATTAGCTGATTTAACCGATAACACCTGAGGTAGCTGTGTGCGTGCGTGTGCGTGCGTGCGTGTGCGTGCGTGTACTGTGTGCGTGCGTACGTTGGAGTAATGTAATTTCTATCTTTCTATCTCACTATCTCTTATACAATAGAGATGTCTCTAGCCCTTATGTGAGGACGCTTCATAGATTGTGACATAGCCAAGTGTGTTTGTGTGCTGAAACGAGGTTGTTGATACTCTGTTATGTGTTTGAGAGTCTCTGTGTACTTCGTAATAAATACGATTTTGTCGAACTGCATGACGAATAGATCAATACAACATCTTAATGTAGTAAGCTAGAGGCGAGTTAGGGCTTTCCTCTTAGTACATCTCAATATTCAGGATTAAAAAAAATTATCTGGTGAATTACAAAACATGACGCTGTACATTTTGTCATTATTTATTTAAGAAGAATTAAGACAAAACCCTTACTTACCCTTAAAAAGGTAATCAGCAGCCAGGTGCTGCTAATCAAATGCACTTGATTAATTGAGTAAGTGTGAATGTCTCTATAAAAACAGAGGTTTTGACAGTTGGCTGGTCTGGAGCATTCAGGTTTGTGTTTACTCGATGCCAAAGAGCAAAGTTGTCACTAATGGTATTAGTGAAGCAACTGATGCTCCCCAACAATCTGGGAAGGGTTATAAGTTAATTTCCAAATCATTTGAAATCCAGCATGCTGTAGAGAAATATCATTTGCATGTGGAGAACATTCAGGACAGATGGCAATCTTGCCAGAGATGGACTTCCCAGCAAATCCACTACAAGGTCAGATGAGCTAGCCTTTTCTCTCTAAATAGAACATAGCAGCATGGCTTAAGTTTACAAAGTTGGATCTAAACAAACCACAAGACTTCTGGAACAATGTCATTTGAACAGATGAGACCAAAGTGGAGACGTTTGGCTATAATACATATCATATTTGGCAAAAAGCAAACGCATCCGCACCGAAACCTCACACCAGCTGTCAAGCACAGTGGTGAAGGGCTATTGATTTGGGCTTGTTTTTCAGCCGTAGAACCTGGGCACCTTGCAGTCATTGATACAACCCTGAACTCCTCTGTATATCAAAGTATTCTCGAGTAAAATGTGAGCCAGTCTGTCGGACAACTAAAGCTTGGCTGAAACTGGGTCATGCAACAGCACAATGATACCAAACGCAGCAGCAAAACTCCTACAAAAAGATTTGCTGCTGAAAAAGAGTGAAATCAAAGTGCTGTAATGGCCCAGTCAAAGTGTAGACCTCAGCCTGAATGAAATACTGTGGCGGGACCTTCAGAGAGCTGTGCATAAATGAATGAACTGAAGCATTATAAACATTATAAAGAAGAGTGAGCTAAAATTCCTCCACAAGGTTGTGACAGACTAATGAAATCATACAGAAATCAATTGCTTCAAGTTATTGCCACTAAAGGTGGTTCTAAAAGCTACTGAATCATGGGGTGCATTTTGAATTAGTTTTTCCTCAGTGAATAATGACACACTGACATATGTCATGTGATGTTGTTACCTACCATTTTTTTGTTATGTCCTGATATGTCAAACCATTGAAATGGCATAGGGTGTGTGTTCTTTCTGACTGTATGTGTGCTTTAAAACTTTGTTGTAAGTAAACTGCTGAGTTAACATGAATTATTATTCTAATGGGAGATAAATGCACAGATCCATTTAGCTTCTGTAAAATGTTGAATGCAGAAAAAAGTGGAAATTTATTCCCATCTTCATACAAATTTGCTTGTCTTCTTTGGAAACATTTCAGCCATGTTTAGAGCTGCAATATCAATAACAAAAAGGACATGCATACTATAATACAGAGTTTCTAAATGTCACACAAAAGCTGCACAAACACACACATTCACATTGCTCGTTTGTCCATTCAACTATCCAAAAGGTGTTATACTACCATTATTGATGAGGCTAGAAACACAAATGTGATGTTAGCAGTTGTGGTTAAAGACTACCTGATTTGGGGAAAAGAAGTTGGGAAGTTATGAAAGTAAAGCATACATCATTTTTCATTTGATCTAGTGAATATTTGTCTGTTAAACCCACTCTTCCAAGTCAGATTTTAGAGCGTATTTGTGGTTTCCTTTCTCTTTGTGTTTCACGCTGCAGTGGACAGGAAGCATTCTTATAAAAATGTATTTTCATCTCTCTCCTCTATCCATGGTACACATTTTTCACTGCCCCACCCCACCCCTCCCCTCCCTTGTGTCTCTTTTGCGTTTTGCTCTCTCTCTCTCTCACATCGAAGACTGTGAGGAGAGTGTACTGGCAGAGGAACCACGTAAGTCCAAGGATTGCTCAGTGTGTGGCCGTGTTTGTGTATTTGTGTGTGGTGCGCCATACTGTAGGTGTTCATGTTTGTGGACATCATACCAGTCTCTTCATGCGGGGGTTCACAGCATACCTCTTCACTTTTTAATTAGATACAGAATCCCTGAAAGAAGACTGAGTCCATGTGGAACAGCAGAAATACCTTTTCCTGTGGATTAACCCGTGTGCTCCTCTGATCTGTTCCCCTCCTCTCCTCTGCTTTCCTCTCCTCTTCTCCTCTACTTTCCTCCCCTCTCCTACCCTCTCACCACATACACGATAATTACAGCACCAGACAATTACCCTGAAAACTCCTGGGATGCACATTTTGTTCTCTTAATCTGGTCTCTTAAATAATTAAAACCAACCATGAACTCCTCTTTGTGATCGTGGCTCAAGAGTGTGTGTGAATGTGAGTGTGAGAGAGATGTGGGTGTATGTGTGTGAACAGATGTGGAAGCATACATCTCTGTGTCGTCTCATTGGCTTTCCTATCTACCAACAGCTCTGTCACAATCCCACCTACCTGCCTCCACGTGACCCTAAAGCAGATTTACCTTCACCTATAACATCTCTGCCGAATGTGCAACTCTGTGCTTACGGGCCCCGTACCTTAATCTCTCAGTGGTGTGATGAGAGAACTTCCCCATAATCCCTTTCTCCATGCTTCTCTACTCACATGGCATCATATCATTGAGTCATTCTTCGCTTGCAAAAATATGTAAATATATACAACAAAGGCTTGCGGAAATATTTTGTGAGCCTGTTAGAAATAGCTGACATGTTAAAAATTTGACATATTTACACTTAATGGAATATTTCAACTCAGCAAATAAATAAATATAATGCATCTGAACTTTCTCCACCACCTAGTTAATCTTTTTGCTGTTGTTCTCTTCTTTATGTTGTACTGATATCTAAATGTTATAATTGTGCTGTTTCCAAGTGTGTGTGTTTCATTCATGCTTCATTTGTCTAAATTCTGCCTATGTGTGGTGGCTGCAGTTTAATATTTCTGTCTTTATCAGCTAAAAAAGAAGAGGAGGATACAGAGGATAAGAAATCCATAAAGAAGAGAATTAAAGAGCTGAAGGTGCTCGATCCAAAGATTGCACAGAATCTGTGTAAGTATTTGTTTCCTTTCTATCTACTCCTAAAAAAAGGCAGATTTATATACATTTATAGAGAAATTTGGTATGCTTTACACCTTAGCATGTTGCTATGGCAATTAATACACACAGACAGTTCATGTGAACCTGGCCTTTGCCACATATGACTCATCTCTTCACACGGACCTAATTAACAACGTTAAAGATCCATTAAGGAAAGAAGGAAAAAAGAACTTCTCTCTCTTTCTTCCTTCCTTCCTTCCTTCCTTCCTTCCTTCCCTCCCTCCCTCATCTCTCTCATGCATTCACACACACGCATGCTTGGTCTGAAAATGACGGTTTAAAAAACACCCGGCATTAATGAGGATCCAGCTGATCTCTTAAGCACTCTCAGATCTTAGCACCTCATTGGCTTATATCACATGGAGCTGTGACCTTTGTTTCACGTATTAAAAGAAAATGAGTCTAATCAGCCCAGTAACAGTGATAAATCATGCAGCAGAAATTAGAGAGCAAGGGGGAGGGGAAGGGGGAGTTGGTGGTTTATGTGGTCCACCATAGGAGGTAAAAAGTCTAAAAGCTTTGATTGAGGTTTGAGAAGGACTGAGAAGGGGTTTTATTTCTGTTTTATTTCTGTTACTTGATTGATGCCATCACTGTTAAGATACTGAGATACAGTGCAAATTTATTCTGCCTAATGAACTGTACTAAAATTTTCTCATTACCAGTTACAGCCGGGAGCTTATATCACAGTCGTGTCACATTTTACGTATGCTTTAAGAAGAGAAGGGCTAGTTTGTCAGTAAAACCTCAACCTAATATATACAGGTTTTTAAAAAAAAAAGATTCATCATTTATTGGACGTGTGTTTAAACTTCAGTTTAATCCTTGCACATGCTGTTTCTTTTTAATTCTTCTCAGTTATGTACTGTGTAGTAGTTGGCCTCCTGAAGTCCTGTGGGACAATTGGATACGTGCTCATGGTTGTCGTCTGTGGTGCTCGAGAGGCGCCTCTTGTGACTGTAAAGTCCCATGCGGGAGTTGAAGTCCTTCTGGTCCTGTTCACAGGAATAAGAGATGACTAGTCTTTTAAGCTGACTTTTTTAGGCCATTTTCTCAAACTGTTGTCTTTTAAAGCCCTGCAGGGACTTCTGGATTTCAAGCTGCAGGTGTTTCTGTCTCTTTGTAGCTTTAAAGTCAAGTGAACGCACGTCTTTGTAGCATAGCAATCCTGTTGGTTGTCCACACAGGAGATCTTTGGTGAGGCTGCTATCCCTTTATGTGATACTTATGCCAGGGATAGAACATGCCTGGGCAACTTGTCTTTCCAAGAGTTGCAAAGTACTAAGCAAACACACCACTATAAAAAGATTTCCTGGTGAGTCTGTGTGTATACTTTTTGGGGGTTTTTTTGTCCATCTTCATTTCATCAGGCTTGCCAGGTGGTTTTCAACACCATGTAGGGAGGTCTCTCTCTAGGCACAGGGTGTCTGAGAAACAGCACACTGAGGGATATGAATTCATGGATGGGCTCAGGTTTTTGGGATTCTATGGTGATATGAGAGGATATCTTGGTTCATAACATTTGTCTTTGTAACTTGATTGTTACGCCAAAGTTGGTGCTCAACCTGAAATAAAAAGTTATTATTTCTGTCCCCACAACTTTAAAAATGATTTAACCCAGTAGAGCAAAAAAGTGTGCAAAACAAAAGGTACATTCTCATTTTCAAAAGTTCATGCTCTCCTGTATATGCATAATGTAATGTTGTAACATACTTCACATACACACTTACATGCAGAACACTCCAAAGTGTTCAACCTAAAACATGCTCAATAATTTTAAATGATTTTTTTTAATGTGTTTCTGCTTGTGAGACTAATAACTAGCCCTGACGAGGCATGCACCATACCTTTGCTAGTCCTAACTCTTGCTTGAAAATATCATGGTTGCTAAGCCAATACATTTAAAATTAAAATCATTTTTTTAAAGACAGAAAGAAAAAATGAAGACATCGCTGGCTGAGTGGGTCAGACTAACCTGTTTCATAAGATTTGTGTGTACTGTTTTATTTCGCATTGTTCTTTTTTGTGTGTGTTTGGTTGTTTTTTCTGTTCTTTTATGACCAACTGTCTCATATCTCAACATTACAGCTCAGCTGTCAATCTTTTCTCCATTTGCCACATCTCTCCCCCCCTCCCACCTGTAGCCATCTTCCTAGGCTCCTTCCGCATCCCTTATCAGGAAATTCGACGCATGATAGTGGAGGTCGATGAAGAGCAACTCTCTGAACCTATGATCCAGGTATGCTGTTTAATGAAGCCATAGAGCCTCCGTTACTTTAGTGGATGACTTTCTCGTTCCACCCAACTCTGGACCTAGCTAGCTGTGAGATAAAAGAGAAAAAAATATTGAAACTAGTCAATGCTCAACTTTTCACCTTGAGGCTGGAAGTATATTTTTAGTTTTGCCCTTCTCCTACTCAGCTGGTCAGGTTCAACTCTTTGTCTATTGTCTTGATTAGTTGTCTATCTTAAAACAGCATGTAGCCCAAGGCTAAAGCGTTGGGCATCTGTAAAGCCTGCAGTACAGCAGGTGTGGAAACAGTTGGTGAGCACAGGCAGTATGTCAGTAAAAAATAAATAAGCACTTTGCTGATGTTTAGCTGAATTTTTTTTTGTTTTGTTTTGTTTTTGTTTGTGTTTATAAGTGCTTTACCAGCTTTTTGGCTATAACTTCAATGTGTTTATGCCATCTGTATACCTCACACTTGGCACTGACTTACTCTGTTCATCCAATCCATCTGTCTGTCCTTCCATGTATGTGTCAATCTCTGTTTTTCTATCTTAACAACAATTCAATGGACCAGTGTGGTTCATTTCAGTTGTATCTACTGTATAAAGCTACATAGTCTTTGCTTGGTAATAAGATATTTTATCATAGTAACAAAGCTCACCACATGGCTGAAACACACCAACAGAGACAACGCCAAACAGAACAGCAGCAGGTTAGCTGTCTGTAAATTTCTGTATATCCTTCCCGCTTCTCACTCCCTTTCTTCCTTTTCTTTGTAGAACCTTGTAAAGCACCTACCGGAGCAGGAGCAGCTTAATGCGCTGGCCACATACAAAAATGAGTACTCTAATTTGTCAGAGCCTGAGCAGTTTGGGGTTGTGGTGAGTACACACAAATGTACAACACACACAAACATCTGTCAACTTCCCACCAACTGCAGATATACAGCACAAAAATGACCTTTCCTTTATATTTCCTTATTTATTGCCGGAAGACCTCAGACAGTGTGCCTATTATCGTTGACGATGCTATTAAACACAAGTGTATTAAGAATTAAATAGTTTATCAGAGCCAAAAAATGCATATTTGGTGTAATAAAACGTAATATTTGAATGTTTTAGTCAAGTAAACTTGTCTTGTATTCTTTCTCGGCGTCTTATTTCAATGAAAACACACACAGAGAACACTTTCATGTAATTATCATAATCCTGAGCTCTTTAAAATTCTATCTTTTAAAGCCTTAAGAGGAAAGATGGGACACCTGTGGACTGGTGCACTAATTTATGCACATTAAAGAGCAGCACTTCTGCCTCATTATGTCAGCATCATTTTCTTAAAGACTAAAGGAGGTTTAGTCAGAATTATGCATGAGAGGTGTCACTTATGTATTTTTATTTTTCTACCTAGCGACCACCTTATGGACAAAAACATAACTCATCTTTTGTATCTTGTTCAATGAGGAGACGAGAAAAAAGGAGAGCCTGCTTATATAATGAGGTTGTGCTACTCGTGTGGGCCCACAAAAGCTCAGATTCAAAGGGATTTTTTTAATGTACTTTTTTAATATTTACCATTGTGTAAACATTCACTTTTTTATTTTCAGTCAACACCACTTTCAATTGATCTTTAACTCAGCCTTGTGCGCAGTAGTATTTTGTTTTCAGGTCTGTCTTGCCTGTTGTAAAAGCTTAACACAAGGTCACCACCATAGTTGCTGAGTATTCCTGCAGCTACGTGAATAAGTTCACTGTTCTTTGTGACAGTAAGTTGAGGAACTAAAGCGCTTAATCTCAAAATATAAATTTCCACATAACTCATCTATATCAGTCAATGAAAGCATATTTTAATGTCTTTAACAGAAGCCATATGCATGCCTGTAATTTTTTGTAAATCACTTGCAGTTAATGATTATTCCGCATCACTCCTGAAATCTGAGGAATGTTTATTAGTATGTGCATTCTGCTGGCTGAGCTGTAGTTAAAATCCTCGGGACTAATGCTTTTTTCATCTTTGATTTTATTTGTTGTTGACAGTTGATGGGAATATTTATTACATGCAAGTTTTCAAAATATTTACTATAGAGAGAGAGAGAGGGGGGGGGGAGAGGGAGAGGGAGAATCTTTAAATTCAGTGTTAATGTTCTGACACTTCAGATAAGGATATCAACAGAGCTGTCTTTTCCTTCTCACTATCACCTCATGGAAATAGTGTTTGGCAGTAAATGAGCTAGATTTTCCATAAGTCCACTCTTTTGTGTGTGTGTGTGTGTGTGTGTGTGTGTGTGTGTGTGTGTGTGTGTGTGTGTGTGTGTGTGTGTGTGTGTGTGTGAGAAACCATCTCCTCAACTTGTCAGTATAACCTCCCAGTGCCCTGTGTAGGTCAGTGGGAGCAGCTGCACACATTCAATTTGCAGATGATCCGGTGTGTTTTGCTCCATTTCTTCTTTTTCTGGTTATTTTTTTCTCGTTTAAATGTCTTTATCACATAATTCATCCCATCTCTGGGGTTCGTTTCAGCATTATGTTTTGTTCGTGTGGACCTTGCTTTTTCTTAATTCTGTTATATAATTCTATTCCTCTTTTTTTTGTTGCCCGCCCTCTCCTTTTATGTGCGACAAATACACGGACACAAAGTGCACACAGACCAGCACACACTGACTGAAATAGTCATTTGATAACATTACAGTAGCTATAATTAAACCCTTGATGGAGGACATCAAACCGCACAGCCAGCTGTTGTGTGAAACAGACAATTGGAACCTGCACCCCTCCCTCCCGCCGCACACACATACACAATCACTGTGTCGGCCAGGTCCTGGGCCCAATGCAATATTTTCCAATTTTCTCTAATTGTGTGAGAGTGGTAATCCAAGGCAGCCTATTGTATATTCCACCCCTCCACTGCCTGCCCTATATGGACACTAACTCCACAATTAACTTACCAGACCTGAGTCCCAAATCAAATCACTGCCAGCATCTATTACTACTGCCTAGCAACACTTTCCAACATGCTGGTTGCATAAATGTCTTTTAAATTAGATCGTCTGAATGTGAGAGTGTGTCAAATGTGTTATTGTAGTTATTTTAAGTTTGACTGTTCTTTGATGTGGTTTGCTCTCCTTGACATCATTTCCCATCCTTTTCTCATCTCCTTCCTCATTCTCTTTTCTCCGAATCCCTTTTCCCCCTACTATCCCTTTTCCATCTATGCCTTCTTGTTTTCTTGTTTCCACCTTGACTTTGTTGCCTCCCCAGATGAGCAGTGTGAAGCGGCTGCGTCCTCGCCTCAGCCACATCCTCTTCCGGCTTCAGTTTGAGGAGCACGTAAATAATCTGCGACCAGATATTCTGGCCGTAAATGCCGCATGTGATGAGGTCAGGAAGAGCCGCTCCTTTGGCCGCTTATTGGAGCTGGTGCTACTACTGGGGAATTACATGAATGCGGGCTCTCGAAACGCCCAATCATATGGCTTTGACCTGAGCTCCCTTTGCAAGGTAAGGGTTGAAATGCTGACCCTAATTTCAACTGTTCACACACAGTTTGTAGTCAGTCATCCCTTCAGTGTCAAATGTTCAACAGGAGTGATGCTAGTTCAATAAACTTTCTCAAGAGATACACAGCTGTGTTTGCAGTCAGAGTTCTGTAACAGAAATATAATTTATTTTTTACTGACCTCAACTAAATGATTTTTTAGGCCTTTAGTTGAAGCTAGCCTGATAGATTCTCCTTATTTTCATTATTGCGCTCTCATTTTATGTCCTCAAAAACCTTGAGTTAAAATGGTCATTTCCTATATGGATTGCTTTTTTCTGCCAAATGTACAAGCCAAGAGCGTTAACAGTGATTAGACTAAAGAAAGAATCGGTATACATTATGGGATTTATGTATATCTGTGTCTGTACCAGACACTACGTGTAGCGGTGTCTCTCTCTTTGGTCACCTTGTCTGAGCCTTATCAGTAAACTGATCCAAAGCAGCTGCTGTAATGAGACATTTTATTTTAAACCATTTCATTTGATTGAACACTATCAGAGTTTTCGTTATCATCTGGCCTCTATCAAAGCATTTAAGCCCACCGAGTACTTTAGTCTCATTCTTCTGCCCAGAAAAGATAACTGAAACTCAAACCACTATCCCTTTTGAAAGTTCACACAACTTCGCCGTGGCAATACTAGTGCTTCTTGGACAGAGACGTATCCAACACCTGTAACTCAGGATTTTATGCGGCATGAAAACAGAACATGAAGTTTGTAATAGTGACGGGAAGAATGGGGTGCAAGTCTCCTCCAGTGGTTACATTACAGCTGTTGGCACACCCACTGCAGTTTCCACAGTAACGAGCACTGCTGTCATTTGTCACTGCCACCTCTTTACCCTCCTAGACTTGGATGCTGATGTTCATATAAATACAAGTACAAAGGCAAACACTTGTACGAACATGATGGATTAGATGCATTAGGACAACAGTAATATCAGTTAATAGGAGACTGTTAAGGATTTAAAACAGTAGTTTCTTTTGTCTGCGTATGTTGTCTGAAGGAAGGTTTACGTTGTCACGGGCAGGATATATAGAGGAAGACATCTCCTTCGCGCCATACCCAGAGTTTGACAACTTAATTCCACGGCACACTCCACAGCACAGGAAAATTGCATCCATCCCAAATGTAAAAGGCAAAATGTTTACATTGTCATCTACGATTACCATCCATCTAAATTCAAAGAGGGACCTTTTGTGAGTGAGCACTTGCAGCTTTTATTAAAAAAAAAGGGGGGGACTGGGGAACAGAAATGAAAAGAGAGATGAGAATGTTTGATTAGAGGAGATAATACAAACATGATTAAACCCAGCGGGTCTGAGTACACTGCTGTCTACCAATAGATCACCTAGAGAGATGCACTGCAACACACTCTGCAGGAGGCATGTTTGGCAGGGATGCTGATAGACATCTTGGAATTAGCCTGTTTAATAAAAAAGGAAGAAGAACAAAGAAATGAGAAAAAAATCAATGATGGAAATTTATCAGGGAAATATAAAATATTTGTTACTTTTGGCAATAAATGGGCACCAAGTGCAGGGAGCAGGAACACATCTGCTACGTAATCACGAGACATAAAATCATGTGTGGCACTGTTAACACTCAGCATTTGTTAAGCTAGAGCTCAGAACTGCTTTGAGTAAGTACAGTAGATGAAGGACAATGACTTCTTTTTCCAATTACCAGACAGCATATTTAGCTACATTAGTACTTCTGATTTCAAGCATGAGTACGTCGAGCCCTGTGCTGAACCTTGTTTTTTGTTGCTGTTAGCATTAATCACAAAAAATGATCTAGGGAAAAGTGCACTTCTAACAGTAGTTTGTAGCTCTATTGCAAATTAGCTGCTCACCTACATCACATTAAACAACATGGAGACGCACCTTTGATGCTGCTTTCACCCTTCTTACTGAATAGCAAGTGAGCTCTGTACACATGTAGGTAGGTGTGCAGGTTTTCATCAACTAGTGATGCACTCACTTACCCAACTGACTAAGAAAAGAGCAATTTATTAAGCACCTGTCTTGCATTTAATAAATGGTAAATGGCCTGTATTTATATAGTGCTTTTCTAGTCCCTAAGGACCCCAAAGCGCTTTACATATCCAGTCATTCACCCATTCACACACACATTCACACACACATCTTTCACCCCTTTTAACTAGGGTATCCACAAAGTGTGGTTTTCATTTTGCAGCTCAAAATGCATGTGTATCATGATTCCTGCCATAGCGACGAATACTGTGAAACTAAGGCCAAAAAGATGTTGTTTACGTACCATACCCAATTTCTGTTATTATATGTTTCAACAAAAACGTTCTTTGACTTTGCCCATCAAAAGTAAAAATTGCATCTGGTTTAAATTTGTCTGATGTACCTTTTAAGGGTCGGGCCCTTGTGAAGGGGCGCACCGCCTTTCGGCACTCTTGCAAAGATTTGATCGCTCCCTGAAAGCCCCTTTCTAACAACCTGCATTTGTGTATTCGCAGTGCGTGTGCTTCTGTTGTGTCAAAACTGAAAATGTGTTACAAAGCAGCAGTGCGCTCAACTCTGAATCCTAAACATGGATACGTTGCCTGGTCTAAATAAAATGTGAAAGCACACAGCATAGCGGCACGCATACTTCCTAACACGTATTAACTATTAAGACGAACGTGTTTCATCTGTAAGCTGACATCAGGACAAAGTGGGGTGCGCAGTGAGTGATGATTGTGTTTTAAATGCGCTGCGGTGAGGTGCACAACTCTTGTCACCTGTGATGATCTTCAGTCTAGACATGCACAAGATTTCCAGGAGCAATTCAGATGTAACAGGAGCACCGGCAGCGCTGCATTTCAGAATCAAATGACCTTGAAAGAGAGAGAATTTAAATTTAAATTGGCTAAGGCTTTTGTATTTATGTGCAGACTTGGAAAAACTTTTTGATCCTACCTCGTATAGATGTAGCCTTCTAAGGGCTGCTAACAAAACCCCGGCGTTGACCGCATTTTTGAACCAGAATTAGATCCAAGAGGAAGAGATGATTGCATGCAGTTGTCTTACCACTTGTTTATTTATTTTTTTAATGTATTTTTTCAATTTTATGTTGTTATAGATGGATGTACTTAGATATATTTCTAACTGTGCTTGTGCTGGATAAATCATGCTGTTTACATTACTGAGGGTGATTTTAAATGTTGAATATGGGTTGTGCGCACTTCTCCATAAAGTGAGTGTTTTAGACCTGCTTTATACTCTAAAAAATGATGAATATCCTAACCTTTAAATTATGGAACCTTTAATATGGCAGGTATATATGGTGTGTTAGAGAAACATGACATAATTTCTGACTTAAAGTAAGACAGATTCATCAGATTCAAGCATGCAAGCACATTTATTTAGCAAGTGAACAGTGTGTGTGCTTAACAGGGTTAGACCTAACCTGTGACATTTTCAATAACACAAACTCTGAGCAACATGCAGAGTCACTTTTCCCCTGTTAGAGCATTTTTTTTTCCCTGTGTATACGTTTTATTTTTCAATTTATTTTATTATTAAATTTGTTGTATTATTTACTTATTATTAAAAAAGCCACATAAATGCATATTTTATGTGTCCATGTTTTACAGCTAAAGGACACCAAGTCAGCAGATCAGAAGACAACCTTACTTCACTTCCTGGCACAAGTATGTGAGGACGAATTTCCAGACGTGGTCAAGTTTCTTGACGACCTAGAGCATGTGGATCGAGCAAGCAGAGGTAATATTCTTAAACACCAAGATGCAAAAACTTCTCAACTGTACATAATAAAACTGTTATTGGACACTTGTGATATATTTTCTAAGTCTCTAAAAGCACTTTTTTTTTATACAGTACAGAAGCCATTTTTCACCTGTTTACCAGCATGTAAGAGTCAGCTGCTACTTGATAATTTTAACACTCTCTACCTTCCACTTTCTCTGAGGTGATATCACAGTGCTGCTGTTATTTTGGTCCCCTGCTGTCAACCCAAGGTTTTTAGCTCTCCCATGGTTGCATGGTTTGAGTTTCATCTACTTCCTAGCTGAGATATTTCTAGTGATGTTTAACAGCAGAGATTTGGCAACTGGTCTTAATTGGTCATCTAAGATAAGAGTTACTACGAGGAAGCAATGGGCATACAAACTATTAACTTTTTTGATATTTTCTTTTCTGCAGTTAAAGTAAAAGAAGAAAAGGGTAATGATGGCATAATCTGTCCATGCATCTAAGCATGCTTAAATGTGAAGACTGAAGAATCTATTTAGAAAATGCCTGATATGTGATTGTGGCAATTAAGCACTTGATATAATAGTGATGATCTGGATGATAGTAAATGATAGGAGCGCTCAACCTCATTAGATAATGTGATATGGGCTTATGTTTTCACCTTTTGTCTTGCTAATGTGGAATTTACCATCTCACCTTACCTGCCCGATGTCCCTCGCTCACTCGCAGCAGTTATTATCATGCATTGGTTCTTGCCATGATTAACTTAGACTTTCCCCTCTAGATCATTTTTCATACCCCTTTAGTGACTTTATTTTCCAAAAAACAAACACCAGAAACACCTATAGACAGAAATGCATGAATCCATGAAACCCCTCTCTCCTGGTCTTCTCCGTTCAGTGAGTGACAACAAGCGGCAGTACCTCTCAATAAGATGTTTGCACATGTGCAGTGTTGTTTTTGTGGCTTGTTAGCCAGAAGGAGGATGCCCACTGAGAGAAAAGAAAAATAAGAACGACATACTGACACATACTGATTCCTCACCGAGTCATCGTTATCTAAGCAAATGAATACAGGACTACTGCACAGCTATTGTCTTAGGCTTTTGCCTGTTGATTTTGTTAGGTGACATTGTGATTATAATGTGTGATACATGTCTGTTGTTTATCTTAAATGATATTTCACTAATATAAAAAGACATTAGATTAGTATTATTTAGTTTGATATTGTCCTGTTTGTTTTTTAATAATATATGATCATAAGCAATGAAAGCTTGGCATCAGAAGGGCTACCTATACAGTGTTACCTAGAAAGAAGTGGAACATTCGTATGCATTCCTTTGTTTTACTTTGAGTTTTACTCTTAGCTTTCTGCTTCTGTTGCTCTCTCAGGGGATTGGATGTTTGTTGATTCTGTAAACATACGTTGTATTTTATCATTTTCATGTTTGATCTGTGCCACAGTCATCTCATGTGCACCGCTGTTTGATACAAACATTAATCTTCTTCTGTGGCATATCTTCAGGTTTGATGGCTTATGTTTTAGGTCATGTCTGTGACTGGGATTAAAAACATTTTTAAGTCTCTGTGTTGCTTTGAACAGAAATTGGCTGTATTGCACAGGTGTGCATGCAAACATGGGTACACACAAGTACAGAAGAAGTGCTTTGAGTGGCCAGCGTCTGTATAGTGTTGTAAAGGTCACAGCCAAGCAGGGACAGACTCAGTGGTCGGAGGAAACTCAGGCATGTCCTTTGTTCATATTGCCACAGGCAATTCACAGGAAGAAGCAGTTAGCCGCTGCCAATGTACGGCTTGTGTGTGTGAGGTCGCACTGTCACAGCGTGTTTCCTCCTGCTCTAAAGAAGATTTTACCCACTGCTCCATTCTCAGCAGGAGGGAGTGTAGGAAGGTGTGAGGAGGAGAAAACATAGGAGGATGAAAAGAAATGTGTGACTCTTTTTTTTTTTTTTTTTTTTTTTTTTGGGTTTGTTTGTTTGGACTCCGCTCATCATAAAGATTTCTATTTTTTTCCCCCCTTGTTTTGGCGCTTTGATAATCTGTAGATAAAACACTCGACAGTAGTGTTGTTATTTCTCCCAACTGTGCTGTGTGTCCAGAAGGCTTTGGCCACGATGCAGAAGTACAATGGCGAGATCAAGGGAGAGCACAGTCCTTGGATCTCTCTGCAGGTTTTCTCTACCTCTTTACTTCACTGGCCTCAAGCTGAGTTTATTTGCATCTATATAGATATGGACTGCTTTCTGTGCTTCTGTCTTTCTTTATGATTCTATAAGCTTAGGAGATGCATGCACTGTCTAATCTCTTCACATATTATATCCAGACACACAGATCCTGTCTCTAAGCCGTGCTGGTGAGTGGCTTCCTTTTCATCGGGTCTGACAACTACTTGATGGGCATGTACTCAGACTAAAAGGCTGCATTGCATTCATATACACTAGCCAAAGAGCTTACTTGAGCATGAAAACAAGGTTGAGCAGAGGTAGCAGTAATGATATGTTCTTCCTTTGTAAATGGTGCTGTCTTTAGACTGTAACACAACCCTTGTTTCCCACTCTGCCAGTCCTGTACTTCAGTTCAGGGATCCTTTCTTTCTGTCTTCTCATTTTTGCCAATTCTCTTCTTTTTAGACCTATAATCATTTCTCCCCCTGATATTGAGATGCACTCAGTCCCTGCTGCTTCACTCTATCAGTTTGCATGTATCTCTTTAACTGCCTGTCAATATTCGTCTATCGGTCCCCGATTGTTGCTCGGTCTGGTTCTTGGTCTTTGGGTTTTGCTTGCAAACTCTTTTTGTTTTAACTTCTTTTGCCTGTCACACCCGCAAACAGACACACACTTATAATAGACAGCAGCCGATTTGAGCAGTTAGGGCGGCTTGTTGAGTGATACTCGGTGCTAGGGCTGGGCCATATTATACCGTTCACGGTAATACCGGTATAATGTTAGGCAACGATAGGAAAATGAAATATCGCGATAGAATATGAGTAAAACGCGCATGCGCAGTGCCTTTGTTTTCATACGCACATGGCCGATTGTTGAGTGAAACAGATGAACCAGAATTGGTTTGTAAAAATGGTGCAACTTCAGTGATGTGGAACTGGTTTGGTGTTTGTCCGTCAGATACACGACAAAGCACATTTTTTTGCAGAACATGCAAGCGGCCGTCGTTATTGTCATATTTGTCGGACTAAGATGCTCTTAAATCTGGGAGTAATCTGGGTCCTAAACTCCGTCTCTTCTGGTCAAACACTGCAGCATCACTAAGAGTTAAAAACTGTCTAAATTCTTTCATCTTTAATAAAACGATCAGCATTGCTGCTTTACCAGGTGTAACTATGAAGTTTAACTTCCAGGCATCCATGAAAACAAAATGCATTACATTTAACGGAGTTAGAAGCTAGCAGGAAGCTAGCGGAAGTTAGCTCGCTAGTTTCGCTAGTTACCTAAGCATGATATTGCATGTTCTGACTGAGAGATTTCTGAAAAAAATCAAACGTACAGCTCTGCTATCACTTCCAACATAAATGAAGACAGGAAACTAAACAGCAGTGACGTTTGTAGGGTTATTGAAGTTGGGCTAGCTGGTATATAATTATGTGCTACGTGATCGCTAGCGACACAGCTATGTTAGCATAACATAAACAGTGAAGCTGGAGGACGAACACTAACACTTTTCCACTTATAAAAGTTAACGTTAAGGTTCCTCATGGTTAGAGACAAATGCAATCGCATGGCAGGATGCTGTAAAAGGACCAATCTTCAGTCAGGAGAACAACTGAGATAATCCATCCACAATACGAGGTCAGTCATTAATATACTGCAACAACATGGGAATAGAGCCGCTGCCAGAGAATTCAACATTAATGAATCAATGGTACAGAAGTGGAGGAAGCAAGAAGAATGAGTTTAATAAAGTTTGATTTATCTGACTGCTTTGTTTCGCTTAATGTGCCTTATAATCCCGTGCACCTTATGGTCCGAAAAATGCGTACTGCACACTGCAGTTTAATGTTGCAAAGCACCTCTTTTTAACTTCAGTGGATATTATACATGGTTATGCTCAGTATATGTCAGCCCATTTCTACTGGAAATGCCTTTTGGTTAAACTTTCAGCAAGGAATTTGCATTTGCACTGTTACATTTTTATAAAGCTTTAATGTACATAAAAACCAGCTTCTTGTTTAAGTGAAAATAAATGATAGGTTGTCTTTTTTGCGCTAGTAATGTTGTGGAGTTGTATTTTGTCTCGCATCAATTATATCGTCAGTTATATCGTTATCGCAAATTTTCAAATATATATCGTGATAAATATTTTTGGCCATATCGCCCTGCTCTACTCGGTGCTGAGTTTGAAGTTGAAAGCAGTTGAAAGCTCAACCACTCTACTTCAGCTTGCAGCTTCAAAAACCGCCTGTCAGCAACATAAATGCTGTTTACTACTACGTACTGCTAAAAAGCATGTCTGCATTAGTAGAACTATGGATGTATGTGTAGTGAAAATGGAAAAGCTGTTCTGGTTATGGCCCTGGGGAATCTTTAATCAGTAACGCAACGATTCAGCTACACTGAGATGGCTCTCCAAAAATACTGTTCAAGCTTTGTTTTCTAGTTTTGTTTCATGCAGTCTAAACAATGAGCCTCAGGTTGAAAGTACTTAAAATGAGGGCTCTACAGTGCATTTTAATGTTAGTCCTGCACTGTTTTAAAGTGGTTCTGTAGATTGTACATTTTCAGATTCACCAAAACATCAGGCTTTTGCGTCAATTTTTTTCTCTCTCTCTTAGAATCCATTATATCAAAGGTGCTTATACAGTGACTGTGTGTGCGCTGGGGCTGTTTGTGGCTTGCATGCTCTACTCTTTCTCATTTATGGCATAGCAGGTTAGCAGACTAATAAAAGGATGTCAGTGGATTTTGACCTCCACAAATATTTCAATTGTTCTTCTTCCAAAATATCTTAGATCTGTCTCTGACTCCTCTGCACCAAAGAGACATTCAGGCCCCACTGCTCATAAAAATCACTCACACATAAATGCACAGAATAAGAAATCAAGTGCAAAGTGGTCAGTGAGAGAAAAGAAACATTTCCTACTGTCATTTCCTAAGTCTTGAGTTGTATACGGCTGACGTAAGCCTCTTCTGTTTTGAAACACATTTCTGTGTGTTTTCTTTAAAGTGAAGGATCCGATAAAAGCCAGTTTTCTCCTGAAGCATACTGTATCCCTGATTCACATATAGTCTGCCTCATCTTGAGTACTCTGTGGCTGGAGTGATGACACTCTATTGTTGCATTAAGGCAGATGACCTGTGGTGACATATGCAAGGCCTTATTTGCACGTACTGTGTAGAGATCCATCATAGTTCTTAGTTCTTCTCCTTGCTTTTTGCCCCGTGCAGAGCACCTTCACTGAGACATGTTGGTTCTATTTAGTATTTCTATTGTTGGATAGCAGCATTAAGTAAGTGTCTCCTGTTTGTATTATCCAAAGTACCCAGTGTCCAAAGTATATGGATCTAATTATGTGTTAGATTCTGTTTCTCTCGTAGGATAAATAATATAAAGTTCCTAGGTTTTCATGCATATACCCTTTTGTGTGAGGTTGCTTCTTCACAAAAGCCTGCAGATTGCAAAGCTAAGAAAAGATGAGATTCCTTTTTTGTTTTGCTTTTGTCTTGCCCTCCCTTGCTCCTTTCTCAGTTACCGCATCATCACAGGGCTTTAATCATTTCTATTAACAGACTGCCTGTCTGGCCTCTTTCCTCGTCTGAATGCTGCCCACACCTTCTTCAGGCGATTTTGGTTGCCTGGTAATGCACTGAGCTTTCAGGAGAAAAGGATTTAGAGTCAGATTATAATTGTTTATTCACTTTTTTTTTATATGTAGCCACACTAATCATACTGGGTGTATGGATCATTTTTAGATTTCTCATTAGTTAATACACTGACAGAGCCAGCCAGAATTTCTGTAAAAGAGCTCGGACGCAGCACCATCTAGGGGCAACTGTCTATTTTTATTTTGTTTCAATTATTATGGTTCAATTATTATCAGTAAAACTTTCTACATAACTAATTCTGTATCTGCACTCACTGAAAACTTTATTAGGTACACCTTAGAAAAACTGGGTTGGAGTGATCAGAACTGTCTTAGTTCTTCATAACATAGATTAAACAAGGTCCATGTTGACATTCCACCATCACACAGTTGCTTCAGTTTGTTGGCTGCACATCCTTGATGAGAATCTCCTGTTCATCACATCCCAAAGGTGCTCTACTGGATTAAGATCTGGTGAATATGGAGGCCAAGAAAATGTGCCAAGAGCAACCTGAACCGTTTATAAAGGCAGGATAGATCTGTGCTTTCATGTTGTGGATGTCTAATTCTGACCCTACTGAGTGTTGCCTGAGACCAGGCAATGTTTTTCTAATCTTCTATTGTCCAACTGTGGTAAGCGAGGGTCAGTTGAAGCAGTTGTTGCTTTTCTGCATGTCTTGGTTGTAACAAGTGATTATTTGAGTTCTTGTTAGCTTGAAACAGTTGTGGCACTTTCCTTTGACCTCTTGCATTACTGAGGCTATTTCACTGAGAGAATTACTGGATATTTTGTTTATTCCAACCATTTTTTGTAAACCTGAGAGATGGTTGTGTCTTAAAATCCCAGCAGATCAGCAGTTTTTGACACCAACCTGACTAACCGTGCCACATTCAAAACCACTTTAATCACCTTTCTTCCCCATTCTGATGTGGTGGCCATGTCTACATCTCTAAATGCATTAAGTTGCTGCCATGTGACTTAATATTTTTGTGTTCTCTGAGGTAGTGCTTTGATTGTGTGATCCTGTGAAAATAACACGTTAAATTCATTTCAAAGACCAGCAGCACTGATGCTTGCTGCAGAAATTCCAACATTAACCATAATTTTATTACTAGCTTTAGCCACCACCTGCTAACTTAATAATAACCTAACAGACAGCTAATGTGGCTACTTGGTAGCTGCTAAAAGTTAAACAGTCAATGTGTGTGCTAGCCACTAGATTACCATTTATAATAACTATTGAACACTTTAATGTCGTTGAAGGGGGAGTCTTCAAGTTTTCAAAAAAAGTATTGGCAGGTGCCATGTGCCCATCTGTGTGCAGGATGCTGTGTGAGGGCCAAGACAGCACTGTTAGTATCAGTACTGTTGAAAATGAGAATCTAATCTGATAGTAAGTTTTAATGTTGATTAGTATCTGAGTAGTAGGTACAGGATTGAAAATGAATTAACAAAGTAGCTCCTTTTCTATAGTAATCACAGCAATTGGCCTATGATTTATGCATAGGAGAGTTGTTTCAGGATTTAAAAAAATAATAATCATTAGTGTCCCATAAGGTGTCACTTCCTAATAACCATTTTAACTCTTCCAGAAGTCAGAGATAGGAATATTTTTCCTCCACATTGCTACAGTTCTCCTCAAAGATACATTAATTCATACTTAAAGAGCCTTCTGCCTTTTTTACTGTCCATAAAAACAGGATGATTTCTTTAAAAGAATTGCAGAGCAGTTGCTTTGTGAAGGCGGCTCTGATGGAGATATTATTAGTCACAATCTACTTTTGAAGCAAGAGTTTTAAATGTCTGCTCCTTTAAAGCTTTTGACTGACCGCAGGTATCATTGCAGGCATACAAGTAAGAGATAAAAGAAGGAAGAAAGAAAATTAAAATCCAAAAATCGATAAAGTGAAAATGCATTCAGGACAATCTAAAACACGCGACGAGTAAAAAGTACTCTTTAGCTGCGGTGTTACTGAAGTGCACTCAGTCTTCTTTCTCAATTATAAGTAACAGGTTGAAAAGTGCCACCTGCCTTTTCCTCTCAGCACGCTGAAAGCATAAGCTGGTAATTTGTACATTTCACGAGTGTGGACATTCACATGTTTACACATACACTCTGTTAAACTTCAAATGAAAAGCACAACTTCAGTAATGCAAACTTTGTAGAATATTAGGAGTCAAGATGTCTGAGAGAACATGTGTGTGAATCCAAGATGGTAGGTTCCCATCAGGAAATGGGTTTATGCTCTAAAGTCAGAGGAAAGCTTAACTACATTGAAGTCTTTCTCTTTTTTTTCTTTTCATAAAGCATGTATTAGGATCAAGGGAAATTTGAAACTACTTAAAATTAAGCAGCTTATGCCTTTTTGTCAAGTGGGGTCTAATCGGGGTAATTTAAGCCATATGCTATATTCAGTCACTAGCTTAAAGTGTCAGCCATGACCAACTTAGCAGAAAGTTAGGCTTCACGTTCCACTGCTTTCCAACCTGCATGATCCATGCACCTGTTGATAAGACTAAAGTCAAAGGATTAATAGAATAGAAAGATATTAACTCAATCAGCCACACCTTCATGCATTCAGGGTGTGCAGTACTGCTGTATCTGTTGCTATGTAATGCACAGAAGTCACACTTACCGAGTAAATGTAAAGCCTTGTGTTCAAAAATGCTGGTGACACAATGTTTTGAAAATTTAAATCGTGTATTTAATTGTGAACAGTGCAAAGAGATAAGACTGCGTTATCTCTATGAGCCACGGTCGCCCCGTGGCTCAGGGGGTTGGGAATCGCATCTGTAACCGGAAGGTCGCCGGTTCGATCCCTGGGCTCTCTGTCCTGGTCGTTGTGTCCTTGGGCAAGACACTTTACCCTACTTGCCTACTGGTGTTGGCCAGAGGGGCCGATGGCACAATATGGCAGCCTCGCTTCTGTCAGTCTGCCCCAGGGCAGCTGTGGCTACAACTGTAGCTTACCTCCACCAGTGTATGAATGTGAGAGTGAATGAATAGTGGCATTGTAAAGCGCTTTGGGTGCCTTGAAAAGCGCTATATAAATCCAATCTATTATTATTATTATTATTATTATTATTATTATTATTATCTTGAATACCAGCTGCTGTTGTTTCAACAGTTACAGTAGGTAGGTGGGGTGTTTGTGTGGTTTTTTTTTTTTTTTGGTTTTTTTTTTGTTTCAGGTTGTACCAGATATTTTCAGTGGGTGATACTTTTGGACTCTAGACAGTCCAGACTAGTTCCTGAAGTTTTTAACTACTGAGCCTCGCTGTTGTAATATGTGAAATATGAAATATGCTAGATGCTACTCTTATTTTGAAAATGCAGCAGTTTACATTTTGGTCTTTACTATGGCCTGCTTTACTAACTAACTAATTCTAATTCTGTGTAAAGTTAAAATGATTTGAAAATAACTGGATTCAGTGTTTAGTTTCCTGAAATGTTGAAGGACAAAACTTTGGGAAATACGATTCCATATTTGGACTCTTGATGCGACTTCTCCGTAATACTGACTGCACGATGATGGCTGATTGAGTATTTCAACATCAAGTATCACAACACCGAGTATTAACATAGCAGTCATTTGCTTTCACTACAGTTTGTGTGACGGCAAGGGTATTGTATTTTAATGTTAGGTTGTTTACCGCAAGCACACGACCGTGAGGAAAACAGAATAACGAGCAGTTATGTATTAAACATACTTTCACTTGATGCTTATATTTTGTCATTGTTTATTCCCACAGTGTTTTGGGCACAGTGTGAACCCATAATAAGTCTGCTTTGCGATCGAGCTGGCTTCTCTTTCATTTTCCCTGTTATTTTGTTATTGTGCGTTGTTTTTCTGATTCTTCCAGTGCTTGAAAATAATAATGCATTTGATTGTACCTTTAATTGAGTTGTCCTCACATGTGCTTTTATGAGTGTATGTATGCGCGTCTGAAAATATGTGGGTGTGTGTCAGTGTCTGCAGAGAATCTGGAAAAGAGCCTCAGGCAGATGGAGAGGCAGCTGCTGCAGCTGGAGAGAGACCTGGAGACTTTCTCCTCCTCCGATGACCCCAACGACATGTTTCTTACCAAAATGGCTATATCCTTTACACGTGTATGCATAGGCTCATCTCTGTGGGCCATCATGCAGTGAGTTACAGTAATGAACTCTTCACAAAGACAGAAGAATATCACTGAATGTGAATTTTATATCTTTACAGTAAGTCACAGTGGTGCTGTGTAGGCTGGTTATGGAGCAGGTTTCAGGTTTAATTAACAAGTTAAACCTAACATCAGGAAAAATGGTAAAGACTTCTCAGATATTTAACATGTGGTGTGTCTTATTAAATGATATGACCTGTGTGAAACGTGGTTAAAAATTTTTTGGCTCAACTTCACCTACTTTCAGTGAGTACAAAGATGTGGACAAGTCTTTTGTAGTATAAATAACTTTATTTATTGCTTCTATGTACATCTGTAAATGAGGCATCGCGTGCTTTAAAGTGAAATGGCAGATGTGGACACTATACGGACAGAGGTATTAGGCTATTTACATATTATACGTACAGCAGTTATTATGACTGTATATGCATCTAGTTTGCAGTCTAAATTCATATAAATTTGACCCACACTTTCTGGGAAGGCTTTCTATGGAAGTCATTGCCTGGTTATTCAGAATAGCACTGGTAAGGTGAGAGGCGGATGTTGAAACTCATCTGACCACATCTGACTTTATAAACCTTACTTGTGCATCGTGGCATAGTCACCCTGGAAAATAAAAGGGCCTTTTCCAAACTGCTCCCACAAAGTTGGATGCACAGAATTGTCCCAAATGTCTTAATAAGATAAATGTTAAGATTTCCCTTCACTGGATATATAGCTATCCTATTTAAAAGGTCTGTGATATGTTTTATGGTGACCCATGATGAAGACCATAAGCCAAAAACCTTTGGTCATGGAGTAAATTTGTTCTTTATACTACAAGTATTTATATACTTTTGAGATCACACAAGATGCAAGGAATGGGGTGAAATGGAGGCAAATGATCCTCTCAGCCAAAAGGAGGAGGAAAAAAAAGGTAATAATATGCTTTTAAGTAGAAAGGGAGAGAAGAATATACAGTCCTCCCACCCATCCTCTCTTGGTTTCCAGTGATGTGCACAAGTGATGAGTGGCATCCCATTCTGCAGTCAAGTTTTGTACCAGTACCCCTCTTAGCTGCTTTTGAAGTGTACTTAAGACTGAGGCTATCTTCAAAATCAAGAGAGAAGCTAAAGAATGTGAATTATGTTGCGTTTGACTTTCTGTCTTTTGTTTTCAAAAGCCACAAATGTGTAATTTCTTTTTACCATTTGTCTGCCCACGTGGGAAATTGAAGTCCATTGCTGACATCGGTCTACATTTTGTTTGACAGCAGTGTAAATGATTCATTGTCTTCTGAGGTAGTTCTAGAGGATCAGGTTGACAGGTATGTCTCAGGCCAGGTGAGTAAGTATGTGTTCAATAATACACCTTGCACCCAGCCTCCTTCATGTAGTTTTGATCAATAGCCTAGGGGTTGGGGCACTGATGGCTTGTGCTGTAGTAGTTAGCAAAGAACTTGAGTGCAACACAGTAAGGTTCACTGAGAATGGATCTGACAGCTCTGTTTTTTCTACTTTGCTTTTCAATTCCTGATGTCTTAGCACTGATTAAAAACTATGAAAACTCTGAACTCTCTTTTGGTAAAAATGGAAAAACTGGAGGTAAAGTGTAATGTAGACGAATAACACAGGTTATTGATGAGGCGTCTGGTGTCAAAATAAGACCCTAGACACACAGTACAGTGGTCCCTCGCTATAACACAGTTCACCTTTCGCAGCCTCGCTGTTTCGCAGATTTTTTGTGTGCAATTTTGCATGCTGTTTTTTGTTTGTTTTTTTTGACAGCTCATTGAGTTCTGCATCCTGATCGAATGTAGACCATTGTCAGTCAATGTCTTCCATGCCGTGTCTCCTGTACAGTACAGACTGCATCAAGCTTGTCAAATTTACATAAATCTTTGATCACTAGCAGTGTGACTCTAAAGTAAGTTTTTAAGTTTTTCCCCAACAAACACAACAATGTCAACAAAACTTTTCGCACCACCAAAGGCACTTGCGGTACCAACCAAAAGGCAGAGGAAGATGCTAACCATCGCACAGAAAGTTGGACTTCTGGACATGGAAGGTAGAAGTTACTGTATTTTTCTGACCATAAGGCGCACCAGATTATAAGGCGCAATAAGCAAAACAAAACAGTCAGATAAGTCAAACTTTATTCAACTCATTCTTCTTGCTTCCTCCACTTCCGTACCATTGATTCATTAATGTTGAATTCTCTCGCAGCTGCTCTATTCCCATGTTCTGTACCTGGAAACAGGGTTTGATCTTTGGTTTCATTCTATAATACTGGACTTATTTTTCTATGAAGGTTTGAACTTTGAGAGAGTTTAAACAAGAGAGAAAAGTGTGAAAATGTTCATGCCTGTCTGAGAAAAGTGTATAAAGTGTGTAGTGAGGAGGGTTTTATGGCCTTAAAACATCTATAATAATTGTAAAAAATTAAGCTGGCTACTTCACGGATTTCACGTGTCGCGGGTTATTTTTAGAACCTAACTCCTGTGATAAACGAGGGACCACTGTAAACCAAAAATGTTAACTAGATGAATGTTACACAATTTTTTATTTTTTATACATTATCATGTGAGAGTAACAAACATTAGCTACTGCTTGGAAATGAACTCTGAGCATTGCAAGGTGAAATATTGACTGGTCGTTAAAGTTACTGCCACATTGTGACTAACAAAATCCAAAATAGAACTCCAATTTAAATTTTTTATGCTACGCTGTATGTAAGGCCTTCCTCTCAGCCATGATGGCACCTTTCTAGATCTCCAAGCAGCAATTTCCATAGGGACTAATGCACTTCCATACCATCAGACTTTTGGAATGAGCTGATAACAAGTGGGATGATCCCTCTCCTCTCTAGTCCAGAGTATACATGTTTACTAAACTTTCAAATTCCAATTTGTCTGACCACAGAACAGTTTTCCACTTTTCCTCAGTCCATTTTATGAGTTTTGCCCCAGAGAAGACTGTGGCTGCTTCTTTGGATGTTAGAACTTTTACTGAACTTTTGGATGGCACAATGAATGATGTTCACAGACTGATTTCTGAAAGTGTTCCTGAGCTGCACTAATTTGACAGAATCGTGCTTGTTTTTAATGCAGTGCTGACAGAGGGCCCAAAGATCACAGGAATCCAGTATTGCTTTTCTACCTTGTCCCTTTTGTAGAGAAATTTCTCCAGATTCTTAGAATCTAGTGAATCTTTTGATATTATGTATTGTAGATGATGTAGGTGATGAGGCACGTCCACAATTATTTTCCTTCTTATTCAGAAACCAAGTGCTTTAGTAATTTGGCTTAAGGTTTTTAACCAACATTAGTAAGCAGTTTTATAATGAAGCTTTTTAATTACATTTACACTTCCCTCCGTCCTGCATCCCTTAACTGCTTATGTTAAGAAGACTTGTATTTCAAATGAAGCAAAACTGATTACAGTAGATTTGCAGGCATACAGGAGATAACATTTCTAAAAGTACTTTTGACAAGCAAATATTTATATTTATTTATTATTTAAAAAGTTTTATTGCTAAGCCTTTTGAAAAATGAACCAGTCATGTTAGCACTGCAGATCAGCAAATTCTCCGGTAACCAGCTAAACACGAGAATCTCAGGGTGTCACATTGGTGACATTGAAAATCCCATTTTCACTTCATGTGCCACTTGAGTTTACATTTACTGTGTGATTGGTCTAGTGTTACACTTCTAAATGTGAGCTAAGCTTGTAGAGGTGGTAGATTAGAAAATGAGAGAAGCAGAAGGAGAATGATCAAATGAAGACAGGCAGAATGAAAAGTGATGGGATGGGAGAGATGGGTGCTTTTGAGAATGAGCTGCAGTGGACCATTGCTTTCTCTGGAATAGGGAAGAAGTCAGGAGAGTGGGAACAGATATTTCACACCCCACGATACTTATCAACCACAGCTCTCAGCTATTTTTCTTTTTCTTTTTCTCTTGCTTTCCGTCAGTTGCTCAGACTTTCCTCATGCCTCTTTCCCCCAGCCCCTGGCTTGGAAAGATATTACTGACAAGTCAATCTGGGAGGAGTGCCTATTGAACAGCATTTACCCAGCTGTGAATAGGTAGTCCCATCCCCAGCCAGATTCAACTGAGGCCAAACCTCAAATAGGTCCATCAATTGAGCTATAATGAAGGGGCACAATAGGAGCCAGAGAGGCTGTCCACACACTTGTGCAATACCACACACATGGCACACTTGCTTCTGAGACAACAGTGTTATAGTCATTAGCAGGACATATGTCTAAGGACATAAGAAGAAATTATTCATACAGTTTAAAACAGATTAAATCATTTTTTAATCTCAGATTCTATTTTGTCATACAACAAAAGATTTGAATTTCACTTGACAAGGTCATCATGTACGATAATAGACAGCGACGATTATGATTTATGGAATATGGAAAGGGAATAAAACTGTAGCATAAATATATTTTGAACAGCCAATTCACGGTTACTAAATTTTTGCATTGAGTGAATAGTGAGTTTGTGTGTGTGTGTGGTGACAGCACTGTATGCCCTGCTGGTGGGCTTGATGCGTTTTAGTACTTTGACTCTTCCCCCCTCCCCTCCCCTCCACCACCTCTCCAGCACATGTTGACACAACCATTACCCATTTGTCCTCATCCACACGAACGTAGCAAAGCTGTCCTGCGGTTCAGATAGGAGGGCCTTGTATTGCTCTTTCATCTTAAAGTCAAGTCAGACTTGTATTTGCAGTATTTGCTAGGTCAGACTGTTGAAGACATAACCATTTTGTGTAAAGCCCAACTCTTGCACTCTTCAAGCATTTTAGAGTGCAAAGACTTGTTGCCTTAAAAATCCTAAGAAGAGTAATACTGTGCTTGCTGCAGCATTTGGAAGTGAGCCAGAGTCAAGAGCAGAGTTAAATGCAAACACATCTATTTAACTGTGTTTACACTAACTTGGAAACTTTTTCAGTAAGCAATATTCTCATTAGTTAGGCTTTGAAAAAACTGGTGGGCAGGGTTAACGTTAAAGTACAATGAACTTTAAGTGCAGCAAAAATGGAGTAGTGTAAAATGCACACACTTTGACCTGACTGAGAGCTCTTAATGCAAACGTTGGTTTATTGGCATTTTATTTCCAACTTAATTTCTTTGCAAAAACAAGAGGGAATGGCTCTCACTTTTGTTGTCAAGTTGGAGATGCTCTCATCAGCCTTTAATGGATACTTGTTGTGAAATGTAACAATGACCTTGACCACAACCCTCACAGCTTCAGCAAAGTTGCACGGGAGCAGTATGACAAGCTGGTGATCATGCACGGCAACATGGAGACGCTGTATCAGAACCTGCTGGAGTACTTTGCTATTGATCCTAAGAAGACTTCTGTGGAGGAGCTGTTCACTGATCTCAGCAACTTCCGTTCAATGTTCACTGTGAGTACATGGTGCAATCCTTCATTTTATATTTATTTTTTTAATATCTTGAGTTGGAGACATTTGCATATTGAATAATGTTTTGACTTTTCATTAAACCTGTCCTGCTATTAAAGCCACACAGGGATTAGCACAATATTTGTGTTACAGGAACTTATATGTCTTAATGAGAAATGAATGACTCAGCCTGTCTCATATTAAGATGTGCTTTTTTTTTTTTTTTTTTTTTTGAATGGATTTATTTACCATTTAGTACAATGTTACATTAAGAGAAATACTGCAGTGCTACTTCATATCAGCTGGTGTTTTAATGCTATTTAAGAGTGTTTCATTTATGGGTGCATTTTCATTTTGCCTCTTGTTAATATATTTTAAGAAATGACAGAATTGCTAATGCTAAAACTGTGATAGATAAAAAATAGCTCTAACCATAAAGCTACTTATGATGTTGCACTCATTAGTTGCCCAACATCCATGAAAAATACAAGCAAAAAGGCAAACCACAAAATAAGTGAAAGATTTGCCAGAGTTTTATTTCAGGTTTGAGAGGGGGAAAAGACCTTGAAAATAGGGGTTATTATTTATCTTTTTATTCACTGCCTGTTTTATTACAGAACTTCTACTTCATTCTGTGTCCTGTGGTAAAATACAAAGCAGAACAGTGCCAGTCCTGTGTAGTCCAGTCCCACCCGGACATTTATGTCATCCCTGAGCTCTGTGCCCTTATCAGTCTGGTGCTACCGTGAGCTCTGGAGCTGCAGAGACCCACTGTGTTTAATCAGCAGGATTAGTGGCACAAGCCACTGGGCGCGACAGATAATAGTAGCTAATTAGCCTACTAAAGTTATTGCCCTGCCCCTAACTTAACATCTACCACACACACAAATGGATTTCATGCCTTTTTGCTTTTTTTTCCCCCCTCCCTCCCTGCATAGTGATTACTTATGCTTTCGTTTTTTCTTGTAGCCTGCTACTTTTTTTGTTGTTGTTGTTTTCCATTTATGCACTCTTCAGGCAGAGTGGCCGTGGGGTTTTATCAGTATCCTTCTTAGATCAGAATTGACAGAAACTTTAATGAAGCTTCAGCTGCAGTACAAATGCAGCTGCTTTCTTATGGATCATTCTTTGGAAGGAAGGTACGTCAAGATGTGTAGCAACAGAATAATAATATATCCCTGCACATATGATGCAATTACTGTAGGATATGTGAACAGCACAAAATTTATGTTGCTCTGGCTATTGAGCTTGGCTTGTACTGTCATTTTTTTCACCCACTTGTCATTTTGCATTTCTATAGCGACGGGGTGTGTGACTGCTGCCCGACCGGCACCTTTGCTATAAAAGAGAATGGGTGTCAGAGCACAAGGGTGCCAATGTTGCAGTGTATGTGAAAGACTCTTTGGCCCTTTAGAGAGCCCAAATTTTTTCCTAGGTACCCTGTTTATTTTTATTGATGCAGGACTAACGTGTGCTGTTATCCATGGCGCATTTAAATAACTAGAGTTGCCAGAACTGAGGCTAAATGATGTCGATCTATTCTGTATTCTGTGCATTACTATTGCCTAGTAATAAAAACAGATTTTAACATTGTGTTCTTAAAGCTAAACTGTTGCTGAAATCCCTTTTATTTGAAGCCTATGGTTCAGTTTTGAGTTTTGTAGTAGCTTTTATGTTCTGACCAAACATAACAGTTAATGATGCTGCCAGTGAAAGGTGAAGAAGCCAAGTGTTATAAAGGCTAGCATTATATGGTCAAAACTCCCAAGATAGCTATTTATTCCCCTGCGATAGGTCAGGGCGTTAGCAGCTTACACTCTCAGCAATTCGTTGAAATGGTCACATCACGGAGACACATCTTAGGAAAAGCCAAGGCTAGGTCAACGAACGTAGGCATACAGTAAATCTAAGCATTGTAACCTCTCGGTCAGATCTGTGTCAGCATTTACCCTGCCGTGCCGAGGCCCATGCTAATAGGTGCGTGCTGTCTCTAGACCACTGCCTGGGGCAAACTGAGCCTTGAACTGTGTGTATCTTGTTGGCAGAATGTGTGTGTATGTTTGTTTGTGCGCATATGTCATTCTGCTTTGGCATTTTTTTTTTTTTTAATAGGAAAAGCTGCTTAGTTATTTCACACACAAAGATGTGCACACACAATTGTGCACACACATGCAGCATGCCCAGTCACCCGTAAGAAGGAGACACAGGGCGAGGCCGCACATCTGACAGGAATCCAATTGAGCGTGTCTAATGGCGGACATCCAGGAGAGAAGGAGGGCGAAGCAGACCTGCAGTGATGAAGGAGAGCAGTAGACAATTTTACAGAGCTGGTTCTCCCTCTCTTTATTCCTCTACATCACTAGGTCTCTCGCTATTACAGTAACATATATAATTTTTTTTTCAATCAAAAGATCTCTGAAAGTCTGTGTTACCTCAGTTCATATTACAATGTTACATTTCAGCACGAAGATAATTTTTAATTTTACATTTAAAAACAAATAAAAATTGTCTTACTTGTGCTTGAAGTTAACATTTTATTCCATTCAGCTGATGTCCCCACTGACATTTTAATTCTTATTTTCCTAATTGTCTCTGCGATTTAGTAAGACAGCATAGCTTCTTCATGCTGGCTGTAATCATAACAATTTTTGTTTTAATAAGGGTGTTTTTGCTGTAATAATCTTTAGCTGCTCATTTCTGTTTTGTTTGTGAAGTTTAAAAGCCATCTTTTTTTTTTTATATATATAACAGACCCACTTATAGTATTGACCTGTTACTGACTCATCATTGTTTTCTTGAATGGTTGGTAGCTTTGAAAGATCTCGATTTAAATAAGAGGTTTTTTTTACGCTTCTACATCCTTCCTCAGTGGATCTGCATAATCATATCATTGTAATCCCCTGCCACTTTTCATAATGAACAGGGGCAAAAAAAGAGTATTTGTACTTTTGTACATTCCTTAAAAAAATGAATGTCTCCCATCATCCTCAGCTGTAGTTTGTGCCTTTTTAATAATTGGCAAAGGTTAGCCAGTTAACACATAAAAGAAACCAAACTGTGCATGTTTAAAATATCCCTCTAAACATCATAATATGATAACATGGATGACCCAACATTTATTGTTTCATTCAGAGCCCCACTGTACCAAAGTACAATTTTACATCAAGGCACAACCATGGGTGTAGACTATTATTTAAAGGGGGGAAAAAAGTCTGTACTGTGTACTGGTATTTGCACTTATCATTATTCAGTTGCCATTTATGTCTGTTGTTCTATATATACACACACACACACATACACACACACACACACACACACACACACACACACACACACACACACACACACACACACACACACACATACATATATATATAAATTTAAAAATTTGTTGTATTTGTGAAGTTAGTTTTAATGTGTAATTTATATATCAAATGCATATATGTTCAAAGAAAAATAGTCCCATCTGTTAGACTGTAAGTGATACTAATTTCATAAATGACTAAACTGTATAGGGCTATTCAGATTCTGAGCAGCAGCAACTCTGTTTGATTGCTTTAGCACAAGTATATTTACTTTGTTTTAGTAAGTGAAATTGCCCTTTACATGGAAGAGTTTTGATGAAATTTACATTAGGCATCAGTCATAGCTTGTAACCTGGGATCATTTAATTGTTCCTTACTAAAAATATGCTGCACATTGGTAATCTTGTTCTTCTCTTTTCTTTTTCCTCATTCTTTCTGTCCTTAATTTACCAGATGCCCATTAAGAATATAGTCATTTGTGAATTGTTGGTTGCTATAAGCAACTCACAGTCATTCCATCAAATCAAAGTTCATTTTGTCAAGTAGTTGGTTTCATTTAAAAATAGTTATAAAAAGAGAGCTCTGAGTGCTTCACAGACATTTGGTATTCATCTCACCCTCTCTTATTCTTCAATACTCTCTTCTCCTGAATTTCTATAAGCCTGTCGAGTGGTACTTATCAATGTTTTTAGCTGCTATTGTCTACTTATGTGGGTGAGTTTAGTCAAATGTGTTCTAAACCCTTCCCATAATTTTTTTTCTCGCTGTATTTGCAACACTTTATCATAACTATTGTAAAAAGATAAATTGATGAAAATATACAATTTACTTATACTAACTGCAACAAACAACAAAACTTGATGTTGATTGCTACTGGACAATTAACTAAGTTGTCTGAGAACGCTTCCATCAAAGTTTACATCTCCTTAGTGTTTGGATTTCTTTTATACATTAAAACAGATTTTAGATTTAACAGAATGCTTCAGTTATTGTCTATTATTACCTGTGATTAATACACTATTTGGACAGAAGTATGGCGCAATCTACACATTAATGTTAGAGGAGTGACTTGGCCGTTGAAACCAATTGCATGAAGGTCCAGGCACTCAGTTTTTATGCTGAAGCTTGTAACTGCCTCAACTCAGTCAGCAGAAAGATGTCGATCTTTTGCACTATGCGCTTCGGCACTCATACAAAATCCCTGTTTTGCATTGTTACGTTGTCTGCCACTATTGTTATGTTGTTTCCTAAACACTTCTACTTTGCAATAATGCCACTTAGACTTGATTGTGGATTATCTAGGATGGAAGTAATTGACTCGTTGCAGTGGTGGCATCTTACCACACTTGAATTCAAGTGAACCGTTTTGAATCGCCCAATCTTTCACAAATATTTGTAAAGACAGACTGCATGGCTAGTTGCCTGATTTTATCTTCCCAACAGTCCAGAGGACCACTAAAACTCTTCAACCATTCTGTCAACGACAATGATGTGGGTGTTTTGGTTTGTGTGGGATTGTGATGAAATGTCAAGTTAATCAATGTTAAATTACCTGTTGCTGTCGACAGTAACTTTGCTGTTTTACATTAAGATTATGACTTAATATTGTCATGAGCAAGCCACCTTCACCCTTCAAACCCAAACTCAGTACAGGGAAAAAACAACAAAACAAGCTGAGTGGGCTTAGACACTTTGTCCATTGTGTGTTTTTCCTAAGTTATAACCAACTACAATTACTTTTTATAAATAAGAAAAAACAAAATCTCAAGTTTGTCCAGTGGAAGATTAATGCAATAAGGGGCAAACGTGGAGCATTTACTATATAGGATTGCAGTAGTGTTTATATGTAGTTTTATATAGTTAAATTTAGCCATGCAAAAAAATAAAGGATTAAAGCACAGGCTAACAGTGATGAAACCATACCACTGTGTCAGTACTGTGTGCAGTTACAACCCTATTATTAGTAATATACACTTTATTTATTCAATTGAAAATTTCTCTGAGCATCAACAAGACCTTTGAAACAATCAAATATACTGAAATGTTTTGAATTCAAGTTCACCATATAATTTCCAACTATAGTCACTTGTATGCCGACATAATAAGATGTTGTCAGTGGGTTTCAATAAGTGATTGCCCCTCTTTGGTGTGCCACTGTAGTTTTCCCCATACTACACAGTTCTTGTAGTGTCTGTGTATGTGTTTTTGTGTGTATACATTTATGTTGGTTTGATATTACTATTCTATCACTGACCTGCCCATCAAGCTGAGCTGTGTAGAAAACCCAAGTGGAGGGGGGTTTGAGGGGGAGAACTTGGGTGTTTGATGAAAGCCTAGACTCCCTTGCTTTAAGTGACTGGCTATTGATCAGGATGGCAATCGTGCTAGCACTCTATTAAATCATAAGCAGTCTGTCTCTCGGCTGTGGCGTTATTGAGCTATTGACAAAATTGGAGGAGTTTAACAACAGGGACTACAGAGCCTGCAGTTACAATAGTTGATGCATACCAGATGTCCTTATAGACGGATTCTCCCTAGAGAGACTGATTCAAATGAATAACATAAGTTTGGAAGTTTGGCTACATCAGCATGTTTAAATGTCAGTAACATTTAGTGACATTTGAAAGACTCAAGACCAAATATTGATTTTAAACAACCACCAGTGTTTACTTGTATGAACTGTACTGTACATAGGTTATTCATGTTTAAAGGCCTCCAGCGAATAATATTTGATCCTGCAAATTCCAATAAAATTCTCTTAGGACAGAAAAATATAATACTTAGGAGCAGAAATATTCTGGAGTACAAGAAGTACTGTACAGCAAACAAACTAAAACTATTGCTATGTCCATGTGGTTGATCAACATAGATATTTGTGTTTGTTGTTCACTTAAACTTGCAAATGAATTAGCTTGAAATCACTAAGCGTGTATACTTAACAAAAAAAAAAAATTGTAAACCTCTTTGCTAAAGATTTGATGCTCCAGTTAGCAATCTGGTTACTGATAATATGTGCTCTTCTTAAGATGGATTCATTGCTGTTACCAAAGACTCAGTCACAACTTTACCAAACGTTTTAAAACAGATTATAGACAGCCCCAAAAAGCTATAAATGGAGAGCCAGGTTATTAGAAATACATCACTCTATGTTAAACTGTTATTTTAGTCACAATAAAACATTGTAAACTCTTTGACATGTTTTCTAACTTTTATGCCTGCTCAATGTAAGAAAGTAGCTGCAGTTATTCCATAACAAACTAACATGAACAGGTTATTCTTGTGTAACCATAAACACTTTTTTTAAAGAAACTTCCGTTTTTGTTTATGTTTATTTAACACTGCAACCCGCACAGAATCCCTTGTAAGCTTTGCTCAGTATCTGTTGTACAGCCAGTTAATGTTGAATTGTGTTATGTTTGGTTTACATTTCTATCACACTCGCCTGCTGTGACGTGACTAGATAAAGTATTTTCATTTTGAGCATACCACAGTGGCCAGATGTCTGCTGAAAGTTCAATCTGTATATGTTAAAACAATACTGGAAGAATTTACCTTTCAAAAATGTTTTTACACTCTGCAGTAAGGTAATGCTGTCTGTATGTGATGAAAAAGACAAATTATAGGGAAAAAATGTAAAGCAAAATCAAATTCTACGTTGCTACAACTCAAAGTCAAAGAACAGAATTGCTTGTAATCATCATCTTCTCTTGATTCCTTGATCATTGATGCATCAATCTCATCAATCTAGTCTCTGAATTCAGTGATATGAAGTTCGTTTTTTTTTTTTTTTTTTTTTTTTTTTTGTCTCAGAAGACTTGAATCACAGTGCAGCTAAGAAGCTTCACCTGACTTTAGTGGTGCCTGATAAAGATTTCATCAGGGTTTGACTGCTGCCTCCCTCTTTGACAGGCTTAGCACTATTGTAATTAACCCCACTTAGCAGTCCATCATGTTTTCTTTTTTTTTTTTCTCCTCCCCTCACATTTTCTCTGTCTCTGCCCTGCAGCAAGCACTGAAAGAGAACTTCAGGCAGAGGGAGACGGAGGAGAAACAGAGGAGAGCGCGGGCAGCAAAGGAGAAGGCAGAGCGTGAAAAGCGGGAGAGACAGCAGAAGAAGAGGAGGTTGCTGGAAGTCAATGCAGGTAAAGACTGCATAATTTGCTTTGCCTGTCAACTCTTGCAACAATAAAACCCTTTCACAGAGCCGTGTGCTGAATCAATCTAGGGTCAAGCGGTGTAAGAGATCACTCAAAGACAACGAATCTCATTTATAACATACAGCCCAAATTTTAATGGATTAGAATTGACAGCTATTTTCTCACAATTCAGTTTTCAACACTATAAAAATAAAACCCCCACATCTGTAGAGAAAATCTGTCATCTCATTTTGATTGATGGATGTAGTTAAGTAATGTTTAAAATAATATCCATTATGTGATATTAAAGCGTGTCATAAGGCTTTTATTTTAAACTGTCACTCTGTCCATATCACTCATGTTGAAATTACAGTCTTAACTTTATTTCAAACCAATTAAGCCATCAAATGTAGCTGACCCGTGCATTATTAAACCACTATTACATAGTAACACAAATTTGAGACATGAGCTTTATTGTGTTGCTTTATTTTCATTTGTGCCCTTGTAGACAGTGTTTTTTTGTTGTTGTTGTTTTGTTTTTTTTTACAATATTACAAGGATTACAGAAGTTCACTTTTTAACTAACCTATCTTGAGAGGTCAGAAACATTTGACAGGATTCAGAGTATTACTACAACACAGCACTTTCAACTCTTCTTGTTGAAACAGTGTTTGTAACCTTAGCATATCCAGTCTTTCTGAGCAAGACAAGTAACAAAAAATAATTTCCCCCAGGGATCAATAAAGTATTCTGATTCTGATTCTGATTATTATGCCAGTGCCTTTTAAAGGAGATGCTACAAACTGCCAAAATTAAATGAAATCCTTCTTTATGTTTCAAGATAACTAGGTCATAAACTAGGACACACAAAAAGGTGGTATCTTTTTGGTTCTCAAAAAAAGAGAAAAGCAGCCAAATGCAGCAGAATAAGAATTACTCTACAAAGGAAAAAATCGTTTCTTCTGATTTCTGCCCAGAATTTAGCAGAATGCTTTTTGCTCACATGTAAAAATAAATATAGCCTTTTTATTTTTTTAACACTTTTCAGACAAGTGCTAAATTAGAGTAAAGAATCTGATTTGGAGAAATTATTTTTTTTAAAACAAAAAAGACAGTCACTCCTATTGCAGTATCAGAGAAGCTTGCGCTCATGCTTTATTTGACATATTAATAAAAAATGAGTGCATAGTAGGTTCAACAATAATACCACATGCACCATATATCAGTTTATATGTGTAAAACAAGGAAACTATTTTGAATTATTTGGGTGATGGGGCAAGTTTCACAAGCCTAATCTTGTTCAGTTTGTGACTTGAGTGAGTACTGCCCTGTGCAGTATCACTTAAGTGTCATGTGATTGCATTATCTGTCAATAAATGCATTATTTCAAAGTAGTGTATTTCCTCTTTTAAAAAAAAAAGCAAATGCTTTAAAACACATCCATCAGAGCAGAAACTCAGTGCACTAAAAGTGAATAAACTGACACATGAATGAGAAATTAAATTCAACGCTCAGTTGAATTGCATGAACATGGTCATAAAATCCATGTGAATAGTTACGTGTTTGCGCCTTGCTTTGATAACTTGAAAAAAATCATTGTGAGACTTCAGAAAGATGGAAAAGGATAAAAAGAAGATTGGTGACCCTCAAAAAATCAACTGAAATATATTTGCTGCAGTAATCAGGAGGTATAGAAGAAGCCATAGTACTACCAATCAGAGCTCTAGCGTTTGCCCTGCTAAAATGACGATATTGACAGTGTGTCACAATCTTTCTGAGACAGACAAGTGCTTCAGACTTGAAACAGGGGTCATCATTGAAAATCTGATTTTCTGTGACAGCTTAGACCATAGGTGTCAAACTCTGGCCCGCGGGCCAAATTTGGACCGCAGCCTAATTAAATTTGGCCCATGAAGCCATACAAAATTACTATTAGAGCTGGCCTGCATGTACTGCTAATACTACAATTCCCAGAATGCTCTGTTGGTGTTTTGGTGCATCAGTCATGACAGGACCCATTAGCACCCTCTCCTCTGTTGACCATAGTCATAGCAACCATGCAAATACTGCCATGCTACCTATCCCAAAATGGCAAAAAGAAAGGCAGAAAACAGGAGCTTTCTGGACAGGTGGGAGAATATGAGGAAAATTTTATAAATGATAAAATGATAACATTTAATTCAGAAGGCTGCAAATACATTTTTTATTTAAGAAATGAATTCCACTGATGTGTTATTTAATTGCAATATTAAGTTATATATATTGTTTAGTATTAAGTTATGTTTGTTCCATATTCAGTTTTTCAGCAAAACTTGTTTGAGTGCATAAGAAACGATTCCTTGTTATATTTGGAGGAAGATTTTTTTTTTCAATGAATATTAATGACTTTGATCCAGTTTTGTATTTTGGCCCACTGTGTATTTGAGTTTGACACCCCTGGCTTAGACCATGGCTGTCAAAAATAAGGCCTGGGGGCCAGAATGGGCTCAGCAAAGACTCCAGTATGACCCAGTGAAAGGCTTTGGAAAAAGTGCAATGAGGGCATGGATTGTGAACTTTCTAACTGTAGTTTTACAGATTTTAAAGACCTCCACCATTGCCACTCATACTGCATCAAATAGTTTTGCAATAGATACGCAATTAAATGAAATGACAAAATGAAGTACCAGAACCTTTTACTTTACACATGTATTGTGCAGAAAATGGAGATGTATTGTTGAAACTGCACTTTGTTTTCTTATATTATGATATTTCATGGATGACCTGTTTAGTTAAATGTCCTTACAATGACAGAAAGAGTTTTTTCACCGGTCTGGCCCACAATTTAAACTTAGTTTGAAATCCCTGACTTAAACAGTGCAAAGGATAGACCATAATGATAACCCCCACTTAAAAGAAGAAGAAAAAAGTCTTGTTCACATATTAGGCATTTGGCACATATGCAAGATAAAACTAAAATAAATTTGTGTAATTCAGATGACGTCCAACATATTTGCCATTAACCTTGCAAGGGCTTCTAGAGTGCATGGTTCCTACAATGAAGCATAGAGGTGGGAATGTGATGATAGGGACATGTTGACATTTATAGATTGCACCATGAATGCGTGTTTATGTAAGACAAAATATTTTCTGACAGCATGCCTCCCACTCTCCAGTAGTCTGGTACAAGAATGATATTCCAGCATGATAATACAGCAGACTGCCAAAATCAGAGAAAAAGAAAAAAGGTAAAACTATGACCTGGCTGGTGCATTTCCTGACTTGAATCCAACAGAACACCTTTGGAGTGTTTTTAAAGAGGAAGGTAGAGCAACAACCCCTCCAGCAAAGAACAGCTGGAAAAAATTATCTAAAGAGCGACAGAACATCTCTGGAAAAAAGTGTGCAGTGCTGTACAGTATCCTACATGCAGGAAAACATGGAGTCTGCAACCACAAATAAAGGAGGTGGACAAAGCTTGTGTTCAATTTGAAAATGAAGCAGTTACGTGACACTGTTTTAAGTCATTAGACTGTTAAGCGATACTGCGTGGGGTGTACAAACTATCCTATAAATGCAGCATCAGTGTTTACTTTGAGTGGTTACATGCTGTGAAGACAGAAGTTACTGTTAGTTAAACATTCCTCATTTATATTGATATTTTGCATTGACAAATGGGACCTGAATCTTATAAATCATTGTCTCCTTTCCAACTTTCAGTAAAAACTGAGAAGACAGCACCTAGCTGTCTAAAATGTTATTCTCAAGAGATACTACTGCGTCTTACACAGATGGAGGCTGTTACTCTGGCTTGTATCATACATTATCCGATACAGGCTGTAGTTTTATAAATCACTATTAAATATTTAAATTTGTATTGTTGCTGCATTTGATGAACATATTTTCTCTCAAGGGAAATTTATCTTACAGTTAGAAAGCAAAATCATAACAGACCTCCAAATGGGAGTAACACTGAAACTATCCCCAGTGAAAGAAGCTCATATCTGTCAACATAAATGCATTTTCAGAAAGTCATAATTAATTAATACTTGTCCACCCGATAGTCTTTTCTTTAACCACTTATTGGCTTCAGTTTGTATTTTAATTCAATTTTATAACACTAATACACTGCATTTGGTCTTTGACAAGGGGCACAGAGCAGTTATCTATTCTTTTGCCTGAACCTAAATAAGAAGAGAACAAGATTAAAATGTATCTATACGTTTTCCCTAGCAAGTGTTAGTGTCTAAAGATCGGATGAAACCTTCTCTTTCCATGAGCACAGAGCTCCTCAGATAAGATTTGAGAACATTTACACAACAGAACAGCAATAGAATGATTAATGAGTCATAATTGCAAATTTAGCAGACGTTTCACTTAAAAAACAGTATTTGTTACCTCATTCCCTCTTGTTGAGCTGTGCGTATCAGACCAAATTTGCATTATGAGCCATAATTGCAGGTAAGGCTGTTACAGTAGAGTCAACACAGCAGTGTAAACAGATATTTTGTTACTTATCTGAGAGCGACTTGCCAACAGTATGTGGCTGTTGTTCATTTTATCAAATGTCAAAATGCTAACAAATGTCAGCAGGCGGCTGTTCTCAGACAACAAAAAGCAGGCCTAGACAGACTGTATTTGAAGCTGTGTTTCTCCACAAAAGGACAAAAACTAGGTGCTGGTTTTCACTCGATGCACTTTTGCAGTTTTTCTGAAAGACTCAAAAAGTTGGTCGCTCACCCACCCCAGAGTTAATGAAGTCTGACATTACTGTAGAAAATGGGATCTTGGCAAGATAAATATGCATCAGTTGGCTAAATTATTGTTCCTTATGAGCCACCATGGCTGCATGTGTGTTTATGGCTAGGCCAATCATTGTGCTAGTGGACGTAGTTTAGCCATGCGTAGTAAAGTCTCTCCATGTCAGCCCTGCTCACTCAGTTGTTATGTTTCTGATTAAACCCATGACAGACATTTGTGGCATCATTGGGCAAAAAATTCTATAATAACCTTTGAGCATATTGTAATTCAAATTGTTGAACAAATGAAAGTCTGGTCAATATTACTGCCAATGTAAATGCACTCATGACAAGAACATTTAGCTGTGAGAGCAGAACCACAATTGTCACAGTTAATAAATACCAAACGAATTTCATAAAGACAATCTCCAATACAAAAACTCCCATTTTAGCATTCACTGTCTTCTTCAGTGGGAGAAAATGAAGGACCATTAAAGTTTAGACTGAATTTGAATGCTGGAGAACTTCAGCTTAAATGAGCAACAGCGTGTGCAGCAGAGGGAAGATGTGCCGTGTGTACACATGCTGCAATTTTTCTTGGTCTGACTAGTTGTTTTTCTGGAGGCACAGTAGCTCCTTCCACAATTTGGAGGTGCCAGCAGAAGCTGATTGTTTTCAGAGAATATCTGACTCTTGTACTCTTGCAAGGATATAGTGACAGCAAGTAAGACAAAAATCAAATCATTTTTAAAAAAGTTACCTACTGCATTTAGAATTTAATAAGCATCCAGTTTATGCCTTTGGTACATATGCAGTTTGCAGAGTTGTTTTAAATGCCGTCTGTGCTTTGTCAGATGTTATGTCTGCAGAATAATGTCCCAAAAAAAATCTGTATTTTATGGCTTCCTTTTACCAGTTATAGTTTTGTCAGAATGTTATTTTTTCCTATTTTGCATAACGTGATGACTGTAGAAGGTGTAATTACACTGGCCTGCTAAGTCATTGGTTGCTTGAAGTGAATATGAGAACTATGCAATTCTACAAAAATCTTCCAAGCCGCCTACAGATCCAGTATCATTTTTGTATTTTCAAAGCGACCCAACTCATTAATTTGAATGAACCAGTTCACTGTCAACTGCTCTCAAGGAAACTGCTGGGAAGTAATTTTTGTGGACCAATATACAACGGCCATCTGCAAGGTTTCCCATCCCACACAAACAAATATGGAATCCATTACTATATAATGCCTTATAGTGTACTACTGTTTGTTGTCATTGTTTATCTTGTGGTTGCCACAGCAAAATGCAGAGCAACTGTCACCCCATAACTTCACAGCAATCTAATTTCTTGTCCTATTTAAACACATTTAATAACCCTTCAAACGTATGAATGTATTATCCAAACTTCCTTGAAGCAGGATGTCCCCATGAACACACCCTCAGTGCCTTTGTAAATATGTCTACATACACAAGTTTTTCTTATCAAAGTGCTACTAGATTAATAGTTATTTAACTAGAATTCTCCAAACATAACTCTTAAGAAGGAAATATTTGCCTTATGCCAGACAGTCTGATCCCTAACCGAATTGCTTTTTGTTGCCAGTTTTCTTTTTTCTTTTTTTTTTCTCTTTTCCCCCCCTTTTTACCTACAAGCACTCCTGGTGCCAGAAACACGTTCAACAGTTGAGACCCATTTTCAGTGCTCACACTAAAGCTGGCAGAGCCATTTAGCTTGGCAGTCCGAGCTCTGCAACAGCATCTACAGTCATTACTATGCCAAGCACTGTAGCTCTCCTGTAGACGTTAGGGTGCAAGATCAGAACCACTGTGCTCCATCCAGGCCAAACATACAGCTGTGGCTTTACTATCAGGCCACACCAAGGCCTGTCTTGGCTGAAGCATAATACAAACCACCTCATTTCTCTTTGATCTGGCCTGGGAACGCATTTGCCACAGATTTCCTGAAATTTTACAGTTTTGAGCTAATCCAGTAAACACGCACGATGAATAATTTCAACATTTGTCCTATAGATGGGTTCTCTTCTGTATACTAGACTGTTAATGCCAGCAAAAGAGGTAAAGGCAAAAAATAAAACTACTGCACATAAAACGGTGTTTGTGGGTTGTGGTACTGTTGCAAAGACCTGATATGTTAGTTGATTGATTATCAGTGGTCTGCAGGTGCAGGCTTTGAGGTGCTGCGTGTGCAGTTATTATCAAACACTTTATGTGGATAAGGTACTCCTACTGTTCGTGTGATGTTTTAGCACAAGAGAGATAGATGGCAAAATTGTTGGATGACATTGAAATTATGAAAATTACTCCCCTTGTTACACAACATGTTTGTTTGAAAGCTGCACACCAAGGTTGAGGAGAAGTGCACCATACCGTACCATGAGGCATATTACGGTCTAGATGCTTTTGTGCAAAGGCCTCGAAAGGCTTGTGATGGTAGAGGTTGGAAGAAACTCTTGCTTGTTTAGCTTGGATTAAGCAGAAACTTAATATTGTCTTGAGAAATCAGAAAGGGAAAACTTTGTGCATTTTTCAAGAAAACTGCAACTTGAATAACAATATAACTAAAATAAAAATGTGTCTAAAAAGAAGACTAGAATGCCCTGGAGTGTGAAAATTGAGAATCCAAGCCACAATTACATAGAATCTCTGCTTCTTCTTTGTACAGGGTTTAGCTACCCATTTAAAACCAAATTTGTGCTATTTGGCTTTAAATATTGTTTAGAAGAAGCCTCACTGCTTAATTAAACATTTTTCATAGTTTTACCTAAGATTTTGATGTACCTCAGATCATTATAGTCATATGGCATATTAACAGTAGATCACCAACATAGGGCTTTCAGCATCCTTTGCTGGCACTGAGCGCTTTCAATCCTTGTGTGAATTTGAAAAACTCTTGCTTGTTTAGTTTGTAAACTACTCCAACTGACAACTTGGCATCTCTTCTACTTTCCTGCCTCTCTGTGTTGGTGAGTGTTTTTACTGCAAACTTTTCAATTAAAAAAAAAAAGTAGTTCAAAAATAAGAAAATCTGAAGAATAAACTTCAGCCAATTTTTGTCAGAAAGGCTTATATAAATATGCCTAGAGCTTGAAATTTATTTAGATACGCTCAGTTTAAGATAAAGCTAAAGGCAAACTCGGTGACATAGCTAAGTCGTGATGTTTCTGGCATTGCACACACGTACGTACACACACACACACACACACACACACACACACACACACACACACACACACACACACACGCATGCATACAAGCGGTCTGTTTGGATGAAATGAATACGTGATAGAGATTTGGCGTTTTTCTACCAACCCAGGACAGGATTTGGTCTCCCTCTCTCTGTCTTTCTCACTATCTCTGACTCTCTCACTATCTCTCTCTCTCTCTCTCTCTCTGTCTCTCAGCCTATTTATTAACTAAAGAGCTTTCTCTTTGTTTGTCAGGGAGGATTGTCCTCAATGGAGATTTTCTGTGTAATCATCTGATTATCCATCAATTCCCTAAAAAGCCCCAGAGAGGCTGTGTATCCACATTATGCTGAAGGGCAAAGCAATGAGACAGGGAAGGAAAGGGGAGGGATTTTTTGGAGGAAATGATCAAAACGAATTTAATCTTCTTTACCTGTTACAGGTATCTGCATTCAGTTTGTTTTTTAGCTTTGCCTAGTTCTGTATTCCTGGAACGTGAGCTTATCCCAATTTCCTTCTGATATTCCTCCAGCTCTTCTACCTGCACTATAATAGACAGCCTGGTTTTGTCATTGGTCTGTTCTGGCACTTTGAGAGAGCAGGAGCATCAGCTTGCATGCATTTGCATAGAGCCCTATGGAGATTGAAATTCACATTGAATAGGTGTTTTTTTTCTTCCTCCTCTGGCTGTGCCTAGCTTGTGTATGACAAATCTGTTGCATTAACTCCCAGGGTAGGCCGGGAGCAGGAATGTTTGTGGAGCGACAAATTACACATCAGAGCTTTATTTAACATTCCCTACATGGCTACAAGCAATGAACTATTAAGATGTCAAATAGAAGAACTGCTACAGATGCAACCCTGCATGCAAAGATACTAAAAGTATAGGAAGGGCATAAGAAAGGGAAAGAATAAAAATCTGTTTGAGAAGCAGGAAGCTAGTATGAGAGTCTGCTTTCTCGTGAGATATTTATTCTGCCAGTCGTACAGTTCCTTATAGTTCAGCTTTTAAATTTGAGATTGCCTTGTCATTAAGTATGTGGTGATAGATGATAATTGCTGGAATTTACAGTGATATACAACAGTATGACAATCTTTTTTTTTTTTTTTTTCTCCATTGAGTATTCAGTTAGTATTAGTATTCATTATGTATTAAATTAACGGTACCATTGAAAGAATATTAATTTTCCCCACTATAGTTTGCTGCCACATCCCTTTCATATAATTGACACACTGACACACATCCTTCCCTCCTTGCACACTGTGAAATTAATGTGTGCAAGACGGGAGCTCATTGGTCCATTGCTATATAAAAGAAAAGGTTATTGTAGTCGGGCATTTGTAGAGATGTAGGTGTTGTGCCTCTACCCTGTGTGTGTGTGTGTGTGTGTGTGTGTGTGTGTGTGTGTGTGTGTGTGTGTCAAAAATAGACTCTGCACCCACACCAGACACACAGTATAACAGTTAGGTGTGAGAAAAATTACCTTACGAGTTGATGACACTTGTTACCAAGTACAGTGAGAGCTTCCCAGTAAGTCATCCAAGACAAACCAGTAGTGGACATAATGCAGTCCGTTGAGACCCCACGGTACAATATAATCACAATACTTAACTCAAGAGACAACATGAATGGTTTTAAATATTTTTGCAATGTGCTGAGTATTGGAAACAATATATATAGCAATTTCTTTATTTTGACCTTTTTTTCCACCTGCGTTTTATATCCCCAAAGGCACAATTTTTCAGTGTCCGTTTCATTTCGTACAATACAGTAATCAGTCTCCTCTTCACACTTAAGCCATTTTTGTTGCAGCAAAATTGCTCCTGGATTGCTGGATTGTCAAATAGACATACTGACCAACATTGTCATTTAAACCAAGAGTGTTGCATGTGTCATGAAAAACTGCTCTGCAGTCCAGTCTAGTTTAACTAAATGCAAATGCATGGACTTCTGTACTGTTATTTTAAGCACGAGATAACCGTCAACAGTTCTTTGTGAGATAATGAGCCACACATCATAAGTGTAATTTTCAATTCAATTTTATTTATACAGCACCAAATCACAGCAACAGTTGTCTCAAGGCGTTTCATATTGTAAAGTAGACCCTACAATAATACACACAGAGGAAAACCCAACAATCATATGACCCCCTAGGAGCAAGCGTTTTGGCAAGAGTGGGAAGGAAAAACTCCCTTTTTAACAGGAAAAACCTCCAGCAGAACCAGGCTCAGGGAGAGGTGGCCATCTGGCGTTGACCAATTGGGTGAGAGAAGGAAGACAGGACAAAAGATGCTGTGGAAGAGAGCCAGAGATTAATAACAAGTGAACCCTTCCTGCTGTACTTGACTTGAGAGCCTGGGTACGACTGTGTCCATGGGGAGGAAGGGGGGGTTGTCCACACATACACTCAGCAGCACCAACGGTGGACTGAATAGGCAATGAGTTTTATTCTTTCAGTATGAAAACATTTAGTTTGTTTTTGAATTGTATATAATAAAATATCAATATGTGGTGTCATACAAAAGCAGACATCATGAAATAAATTAAATCCAAACGAAATCATTCATATAATAATAAATGTGGGGACTGGAACTAGATTGTTAGCAGGAAATATTTTGGGTGTTGTCAGCTCTGGCATTCAGCCTCCATAGATTAGGATCTTCGTCAACTTTGTAGGTTCTTATGTTCCTCAGGTTCTACCCGGATATTTTTGCAGTGTGATGTGAAGAGAGATCTTCTGTTGTTGGTTTGTTGTTTGTTTTGTTTTTTGCATGTCTGCAAAAGTCTTTACGCTGGGCAAAATTACACAACATGAAAGTTCAGTCCTAAGGGCTTATTATATTGTAACAAGATAATTAATATTATTCAATCAAGGCATATTATCACAATTGTAACATTTGTCTTTATCTCTTTCCTTTTCCTTACCATAGTTTTCAGAATTGTAACTGCCTTGATTCATCTGACAGTCACGTTGGGTGCTATTCTGATCGGTTAATGTGTTTTTAGCAATGGTGCCATAGTAACATAGGAGCTATATGAAAACGTTGCCTTGCAATAAGCCTCCTCTTCTCCACTCAGAGTATCAAAGTGAAGTCTAAGTGGGTATTCAATGTAGAGAAAGGTAGCTGACTAGCCTTGCTGCACCATTTGTCTTCTAAGTGTTCAAGGGAACACCGTGGTGGGCCTGCATTCATTGTACTCAGGCATGCCATTTTCTCTCCTTAGCTTTTCTATCCCAGCCCAATTGACCCTATTTTGTTCCTTGCTCCGGCCCACCTCAGCTACACACTGCTACGACTGGGTCATCGTCCTGATGATAAGTGCTACATCCTGTTGAGTGAAGTGGCGGGAGACATTAGTCTGGGTCTGAATAAAGGGTAGACACTGACACAAGGACAGATTACTTGTCCAGACAATGGAAAACGCCAGTTTGAACAGGCTCTGATTAAATAAGATAAGATAAGATAAGATAGAACTTTATTAATCCCTCGGGTGGGTTCCTCTGGGAAATTCGACTTCCAAAAAAAGCACAGCAACGACCGAAGTTACAGTTACAGAACTGTTATATATATATACACACACACACACACACACACACACACACACACACACACACAAATAGATGGTGATTGAAGTTTCACTTCAGACAGGAGGATAACTATTGCTTTTTCCCAGAGGTAGAGGTTCAGTTTAGACTTTATTCTGCTTCCAGAGTCTATTCTTTTGTTTTCTGGGAGAGTAAACCATGTTTGGCTTTTATCTTCTTGTTCATTTGACCTTTTCAATTGTATTTCTACATTTGCACTTTACTTTCACATACGTAACATAAATAAAAAAAAACGTTCACATATTTTTTTTCTATCTTCCCAACAAAGCACAGTAGTAAGCTTGACACATTTTATTAGCGCTCATTTGCAACTTACTGATATCTTTCAGCACAAAAACACAGGACTTCAAGCTTATTATTAAGTTTCACTGATGAAATTGTGAGCTTGTAGCATTTACTATTATTAAGCTTTTAAACAGATATAAAGAAAGCCTAGACTAGTTCTCAGAAGTGTCTGCATTGATAGAGGTTTCTGTGTACTTTGCACACCTGTCCTGAAAGCCCTGATCCCCAGAATAGAAAGAGGGAGGCAAATTGTGCACATCAGAGCCGGGATGCGACTCAGTCATTGTCCTATCCCTTTCAGCAATCTTAGTTCTCCTGCCACTTCCTCCTCAACACCACCTTTAAGATCTGAATGACTCTTTCAAACCCATTTCACAGCTGGGAGCTTGACTAATATTCTGCTGCCATGTGTTTCCCCTCCATTACAAATCATGTGACATGTCTGTGATTGCTCTCTCTCCAAGTTTGTGAGCACGTGGGTGTAAGTATATAAATATATGTTATGATTTTCAGTGTTGGGATGTCTGAAAGAACCTCTTGTCTACATTGTATAAAGCAGTTTTCTGTCTCGGCCTTTTTGAGTTGCATCTGATTGATGTGTAAAATTGGACTGTTTTTGCTCCCATATATTCCTGAGGCGGGAGATCTGAGTGGGTTTCGTTTTTCCTCGCCTCCCGAGGCACACAAAGCGTTTCATGTTCTTGTGGGTTGGAGTCAAACGGAGTACTACACATGAAGGCGAACACTGCAGGTTGCGATAGATTGATCTTCTCCTTTTTGCTTGTTTTCTGTCTTGTGTGTATTTTTTCTCTCTCGTGCGTCTGTGTGTGTTGTAGCGAGCGCAAAGCTTGCTGTCTGTGATGAATTGCTACAGCACTGGAGACAAATTTGGACGTCGAGGGGCGTTGGTTTTGCTCAGAAACTGTAGCTGCCTCTACGCTCTGCGTAATGATGAAGAACTAGGCACATATCAGCCAGAGGAGTGCAACTGCTGTAAATGAAAAGCACAACAAACGCACACATTGGAGCAGACAGACAAGGAAGTGGACCATTATACATCTACTCTGTGCGTGTGTTTGTAGTCACAGCTTGGTGAAGGGCTTTGGTACAACCATAGCCAACTACCACTGGGATCTTCTGTCCTCAATACAAAACCCTGAGCCTATTGGCACTTTTTTTTAGTTTAGTTTTAAGTATAATAAGAAAATTTCAGTTTGTAGGCCCCAAGATGGTTACAGGTAATCTCTCGTGAAAGTGTTTCAGATGGAAAAAGAAGCACAAACCTTGTAGGCATGTTAGACGTGGTTAAACATTGAATACAGTCTCAGCAATCATTAACAGTTCTTAAATCTTTTTTCACATTCATATAAAGCAGTTTGTGTGAAAAATGACTTTCTCTAAGAGAGAAAGAAGGAAGGAGCTACAGGTTTATCAGTTCTAGTCAGTTTTAAATTTTAATTATGTATTCTGTTACAGTCTATAAAGCTGGCTAGTCTCAGAGCAGCAGAGCGGATCAATCACTGTGTGGTCGGCAGAAACACTTGCTTGCTATAGGATTTTCTTGTGCCATTTTTAAAAAAAAAAGAAGTATTATTTTGTATATCCTTTGAGACACCCTCAACTCACTAAAGGTCAGTATATTGGAGCTTGCAGATCAGTTCTTGTTCTTCACTAAAGTTAGTTGACTCTCAAATGGTATCTCAAAATTCCTTTTTCCTAGGCTACAGTTTTAAGCATAACCAAGATGTTTCTTGCAGATATTCTTTCTACTTAATACTGCAATCCAAAATAACCGTGGGGAGAGTTAATCAATGTGATCAATGCAGAAGGTGGTTGATAAGACATACTGTTGATTGACTGACTATAATAATGAATACAAAAATAGAAAAAAGATTTGTAACTCTATATGGAATTCAAAACTGGTGTCTGACATTTCAATAGCAAATGTTAGACCAGGGATCGGCAACCTGCAGCTCTTGAGTCCTTATAGTGCAGCACTGCATGGTTTGGGAAAATAAATTAGAAGTATTTAGCTGAAATGTAATTTATTTATGTTAGTTCTTTTTTAACTTGTAGTTCTAAATTGGAAGATTATTGTGATATTGACATATAAAAATACAATTATATTCTATTATTTTTTTCATCGCTCAAAATAAGCGTCACACTCGCGGAAGCCGGTTTACCCGCCGAAACGGCGTGCATTTATCGAGACTTTCAACCCCAGGTAGGCCAATTATGGATCTTCGGATCCACATTATGTCAGCAGCTGTTCTCCACCGTGGACTATGTTAAAAACAAAGACCGCTCACGCCTCACAGACGACAGCTTACAGTCCTGCGTAAGATGAAGTGACTTCGTACAGACGCTGTGCGCAGAGGTTCAAGAGCAGAGGTCCCATTGTAAACATACCATAGCAGACCCGACGATGTTTGCATGAACATGCTTTTCAGCACCTCTTTAAAGGCCACTTTTCACACACGGTTGCTGTACGCTTACAGCCGGCTGTAGCTTTTCAGCTCACAGCACGACACACACCAACACAACAACACAGATAGCACAGAGGTTAAGGCGGCGAGGCGTGATTGTGGGTGCCGCTCAGGTGCGTTCGCCTCCCCTGCAGCGGCGCTGCAGACCACGCCCCGCCACACACATTAACCAGGTAAAATACATATTTAGGCAGAATTTTGCAAATATCTATTTTTCTTTTTTTCTTTTTTTAGCAGCATAGTACTGTTTTTCCAATTATTATTTTTAAAAGTCAGATCAAGGCTTCAAAAGCCCAAAGGCGATATAAGGGTGGCAGCTCACAACAGTTTTTGTTTGCTACATGGATCATTTTAGTTCAGCTGGGTGTCTTTCCTTTTGTTATATTTCTTTAAGAGTTCAAAATGTGTTAATTACATAAATAAAATGTAATTTTCTCTGTAGCACTTCATGAATTTCACAAGCAACACACCTTAGTTGTTCACACAAAGCATAAAGGTAAAAAAACAATGGGATTACTGTACCCATATGTGCTTTAATATGAATATTAAATATTTCATATCATCGTAGAATGCCAGGACCTTTGGACCAATAAAGGTCCAAGTAGAGTTGCAGAGTCCCAGTTGCAGTCATAGAATTTGATTTGATTTTCTTTTTCCTCTGGTGTGTGTTATTTTTCCACGGGGAATCAGGCGAAATGAAGGAGTGAGAAAAATACACAGAACCTTAATCAAAGCAAAGTCCTCCTACCTTTCACTAAATCAGTGGTGGGACTCAGTAGTCACACCTTGGCTGATGGTACATCTTGGCCAAGCTATGAAGTAGCTTATGAAAAAAAGCTGTACCAACTTTTCTAGGGCATTGCACTCTGATTAAGTTGACTTGTACTTGCCTAAGTAAAGCAACAGTTAAACAGTGCTTATTTTCATTTGAAATGTAAAAATATTTTTAAAAAAATGTCATATGATTGTCAAAGTTATGCAACCCTGTGGTCAGTGAACTTCACTGAATAGGCCAGCGTTATTGTTTGCATGTCACAATAGAATTAAGAAAAGCAATTAAAAAGCTTTTTGTAACCTGACTTGCTATGTTGCATTTTATAAATATGATGCAATATGGTGTTTGTTAAGTACATCCAGTAAGTTAATATTTAAGTTAACCTTTGGTTAGTGCTTAACTTAGACAGAGAAACAGCTGATGGATAAACAGTGCCACTCAGTAATTAATTATTAAAAAATGACTTGGATATAGAAAACCACATACTTCATGTCTGATTGTACGTAGAGGAAAATAACGTGACCTGAACTAAGGGAGAAAAGCTTTTCATATTTGCAAGGAAGCTTGACAAAACAATTAAAATTTTATAGGCAACACACACCACAGCATTTAAAAGAAAACACCCCCACACACATTAGCATGACAAACACAGTGTATTTTGTCCCTTTACATGCCCATATAGTATACCTGGCTGTTGGCTGTTTTTCTTTCTATTTTCAACGCATATTACTGGTCAGGTCTATCATTTCCCTCAGGTGTCAGGGCCAGGTTTTCAGTTCCACCAACCAAAAACACCATGATTTAAATGTCAAAGTATTTCCCTTTCAACACATTATCAGCATTCTGGTAGTTTCTCTGCTACTACAAAGCAAGGATTCGATCTTTTAAGTCAAAAAAAAAATTAAATACTCTGAAACACGATGTTCACAACTTTGATGTATTTCAGTTTCATAACATTCTGTTCATTCCCTTATACTCTTGAACCACTTCTTATTTCTTTTATTTTGCTAGTGATTTACTGAATCTCCAGACATTAATGGAGCAGTATATAAGGCAAAACAGAACTTGTACTCTCTTAGGCAGCTTTCTTGTCATCTCTTTAAGTAGCCTTCAGGTATAGTTCTCCGGGCTTCTTGAAGAACATTCAAAACTCTTCTTTGGGTGTTGGCTGCCTTTTGTTCTGTTCTCTGATGATCCCACGCTGCTTACATTGGCAGTGTGCTTGGGATCATTGTCGTGTTAACAAATTGAGCTGTTGCCAATCAGGTGTTGGTATTGAATCGTGGATCATAGCTGATGGTACTTTTCTCCTATTTGTGATTAATTAATTTTGACAAGGTTCCTAACACTATTGGTTTAACTCCATGCCCAAACCATGACAGAGCCTCCATAACCTGGCTACAGACACTCAGTGTTTTTCCTGTCTCCTGACTTTCTGAGTACATATTGATGACGATTTGATACAAATATTTTACTTTGTGCAGACCAATTCTTGTGTAATTTGGCATTCCTCAACGTTTTCATCCAGTTTCCCTTAAAAATGGCGTATTATCAGCCAACAGTTCACTGAAACTGTTGATGAACAGTAGATGCATCAACTAAAGGGCACAAAGATGGGAACAAATGATGTGTCTTAGTGACAGGCTGCTAGTAACAAAGTGCCTAAAGATACAGTTTAATGCATGTAGACACAACACTGGTTCATCCTTTTTGGTACCTTTTTTGTGCTTGAATGATTCATAGATCAGTGTTAAGTAGTTCAATACACACACACACACACACACACACACACACACACACACACACACACACACACACACACACACAAAACATTCCTCTAAAGATGGTCAGCTACAAGGACTGGACTGATAGTGAGTGAGCCAATTCCAAAAGAAATTTTGAAATATCTTCTGAAAGGCTGAAGGCTTTTGTTTAAGACCACTTTAAAAATTACATGAAATTCTGTGGCTGTTTATAAGAACTTGCTGACTTACAGTATGCAGGACTTGGACCTAGATTCTTCATATATTGGACATATAACCTTATAGTAGGCATAATGTAATGTGTATGCACTCTAAATTGACACAGTCAGTATAGGCAAACTAAACAAAATTACACGTTATAGAATTTAGTTTCTTCCCCTCTTGCATTTCTTCTAAAATCCCCCTTTTTTTTTTCTTCTTTTTTTTTGGGCATTTTTAGAGAATGATGAGACAGGTGTGATGGATAGTTTGCTGGAAGCCCTACAGTCAGGAGCTGCATTCAGAGACCGCAGGAAGAGAGCGCCAAGACCCAGAGGTGAGTCTAATATCCCACATTTATACAGAACGACCCACACACACAGAAACCAAGTACACACACTGTCTGGCAAAACACTGATGGAATTCCAATCAGATGTTTAAATAATGACTTCTAGCTCTAACCTGTCACCTTCATGCATTTATATTTTTTCTTATTTTGTTTTTAAAAGTTGAGCAAATTGAATGCATCCTCAGGTTCTTATGTTTTAGCTTCATTTTCTCTCATTCTCAGTAAATTGCAAAATACACTGGTTTGTTGTTTGTACACATTCTTGCCAGCAGCGCAGCGCCAGAGAGTCTTCAGCTGACACAATTCCTACAACTGTTTGATGTGTGGATCTTGTTTTTTCCCCCCTCTGGGTTTCTTAATTCCAAACGAAAGATGTGAAAAATTAAATGTAAATCCAAGATGTGATTTGAACGCGTTTGGAAATGATTGGTGACTAAACATTGACACTGGCACCTTAAACTTATTAGCTGTACCTCGAAAAACATTATTTCTTGCTAATGAACTTCACTTCACAGCTGTTCATCACTGGGCCAATGCCGTCACATCATCGTTCTAATCCCACTTAGTACTGTACATGTTGGCATTATTTGTCCGCTGCCCTCCTTACAGATAACCACCACCAGACGATCAGCCCCAGCTCCTTCCGCCAGGTCCTCAGGCCTGTTAATTATGGTAAAAACACAAGATAAAAAAAACTGTTAAAGCCTAAAGCACGTTCAGCGCTATCTTTCATCTGCTCTTGGAAATCAGCCTTAAACTGCTCTTGCATGTGTTATATTGTAAATTCGTATATGTCCTGCCTTTTTGTGTGTTAAGTCACCTTGTTATTTGTTCCTTTCGCTTTTTGTGACCTTGCGTGTTCTTTCTGCAATTACGCAAGACTATTGGTAAAGCAATTTGAGTCGGTGCTATGTGTGGATGTTAAGAAAGTTAGGATTGAAATTCTCTGAAAGTAGTGTGTGGGCTGTTCTGGTGGCTCAGTTTGATAAGGCTCCTAAATTGTGTAGTAAGTGAAGCATTTTGAATGCAGTGTTTTTGTAGTAGCCGGGTTCTTTCACATTCTTTAAATCCAGGAGAGAATAACATTTTTCTTTGGAATTTATCAAGTCTGACCTATGGACTGTGTGTTTCTGAAGAGTGCTGAGGCATACAGATAAAGTGCTATGATACACGTTGGATATAAGCCACTTGTAGCCTAGATTGCTTCAGGTATTTAATATTAGAGATGGCACGATACCACTTTTTTATGTCCGATACCGATACCGATATCATAAATTTGGATATCTGCCGATACCGATATGAATCCGATATAGTGTTTTTTAATCAACAAAACTGTTTTTTAAATATCTTGCTGCATTTTGTATAAGTTCATACTCAAGTTTAAAACAACAACTACACTAAAGCTATTCTGTTATACCTGTATCCAAAAAAAATATTTCATAGTTCAGCAATACTGATCAATCTAATAAACTTAAACCTACACCATCCTCCCTATTCTGGTATTTTAAAGAGTACTTAGCATATATATTAAGCAACCTAACTAATAGGGTTCCAACTCCCAGCAACAACAAAAATAAATAAATAAAAAATAGGGAACCACCCCTCACGCTCCACCTCATGATGCTTAATCGACGTAATCAACCTTAATTTGATGCAGTGTGGAAAAAAAAATGCACAGAAATCAATTATTTTTCAAGAAATATTAAATAGATTCAACATCTTTCTTCAACAAAATTGCAGACTGCACAGATGGTACCTTCACAAAGGAAAAAGTACTATAGCTTACTAGGGTATATATATATATATATATATTAGACTTAATAGTTACTATATACAGTAATGGACTTCTATTCATTTTGCATCAAATTAAAACTTTGGCTGTCAGATAATTATTTATTAAAAGCTAGACATTTTAAATGAGAATAAGAAAGAAAAGTATGTCTTTGTGCCCCCTTTTCCCTGTTAATGCCCTATCGGCCCCCCTGGCTAAACTTTGCTAGATCCACCCCTGCACAGTTACCAGCGTCAGCTACGTAGAAAAAGATCCTCGAGTAGAAAGTAATATTAAATAAATTCTAACAACAGCTTATAGAGCTTAAACGTGCTGCTGTTGTTCAGCCGCTGGTTTCCTCTTTCTGGTGCAAAGTGGGCCAAAAGCAAACAAGAGAGACGTACTCCCGACAGAAAAGCCGATCAGCTGATCGTTAAGCAGTTTCATGATTGAAGTAGCAGCAAGAAGAGGCAGTCGCTTGTTAAGCTTAATGCAGGAATGCTTTACAAACATTCAGAGATGGACTTACACACTTGCTTTACTTCTCTCGGGGATAACTTTGTCGGAGATGAAATGCCGGGTTGCTAGCGAAGCTCCAAATGCTATCCAGACCACCGACAGGTCCCGCATGCCACAGCCGCTCTATCACGTGATGCATACTGCTCCGACATGCTAACGTTCTGAGGTGAGTTACGGCGTGTTGCAAGTTTTGTGAGGTGCTTTCGTGATATTTAATGGATCGGATTACATTTTTTATTTTTCTCCGATATCCGATCCAGTAATTTAGGTCAGTATCGGACCGATACCGATACGTAATATCGGATCGGTCCATCTCTATTTAATATTCATCATCGTCATTTAGTACGTTCATATTATTGTTTTAATGTTAAGACATCTATCTGTATGATGTCCTTAGAATGGCGATTGGATTGGCTACTAATTATGCTAAATTCAGTTATCCTATATTACTCATACTTGTGAACAGATATTGTGCGTTTAGCTGTAAACAACAGCTTTCTTTTGTCAAAGGTTCTGCAATCATCACCAAAGCACTTAAAAATTTATTCTGTAACCCTATTACCTCTTATTATTTGTAATTGGAATCCCAGTCGGCCAAGTGCAGGCACACATGAATAAAATTATTCACGCTCAATCCACCCACATCATTGATGGCAATGATAAAGGGCCTGGCTCTGTTGTTCTGCTACAGCTTATCTGAAATTAGATTGGAAAGGGATGAGGGGGAGGGATATATATAGGGTGGGAGGAAAGAGACAGATGTGGCTGTAACATAAGAAATGGAGAGAAATGGCGTGAGATAGAGCCACTTGGTAAGGGCGAAAGTTAGGAATAATGTGAGAGAGAAAAATGGACTGTGTGTGTGTGTGTGTGTGTGTGTGTGTGTGTGTGTGTGTGTGTGTGTGTGTGTGAGAGAGAGAGAGAGAGAGCAAGTGAGTGAGCCAGTAACTCTAAGAGGGAACAAGCCAAAGCTTTGTACTATTAGCAGGGGATTAGAGTAAATAATAACAGTGTGAACTGTAAAGGAGCTGCTGCTCAGTGTCCATGTGGTGCAAAAGACCCCATGGGGTGTGGTGCAGGTAAGAAGTTGCTGGAAGGTTGCTGACCCAGCTGCCCCCTACTGGCAGCTTCAGACATGGCGTGTTGATTAATAATGCTCAAGGCTTTAGCCTGTCACTGCAGGCATCATACTCACTGCCAGCCTCCCAGAGCAAACACAGCTAATTACTTTTCTCTGCCCAGCCCCAGCACCAGCTCAGCCCTCTCAGTGCCCATTCATCTTAATTTCTCCCTCTCTGCCATCTGCCTCCTAAATAACACTCCTCCTCATTTCCCTACCATCCCATATCCCCGCTGTCTTCTTCTATACACTCATGGCCATGCAATGGCCCTCCCCATACATAATTGCCTGTTATTGGTATGGAGTGTCTCCACTGCTCCTGCCTCACCCCTTCTTTCCCATTTCCCTTCTCTCCTTTACTCCTACAGAGATCCAGGCCTTAATTGCCCAGAGTTTAGTCGTTGGAGTGAGTGAAACCCACAGGATGCTCTCTGTTTATTTGGGAGGTGATGAAGTTTAGTCTGCGGCACAAGCACTTAAACAGCTGCTTTCACTTTCACACCACGCTACCACCTCCTTTTCCCACTGTTTTAAATACCCTTTAATAATTGATCTCAGGGGTCTTGCTTCACTCCAGTGGAGCAGCAAAGAGAATTAAAACAGAAACATCTGCACCAGAAGATACTGTAATTAGTGGTAAAGGAGAGAGATTTGAATGGTCAATCTGAACATGCATGGTGCCATTAAGTTTTTGCACCAAGGGAGTCTCGAGTACACCACTCTGTTGTCGGTGCCAAACAAATCAGATGGCAGATTTTTAGAATGCTGCCTATCACAGTGTGATGAGACTGTGGAGTAGTTTGATAATGGTTATAGTGCTTTGTAGTCATGATGAGTTTGATTGCCACGGAATAGAAAACAGGATTAGAAGATGGTTTGCAGTCTCCTACACTGTTTGTTGCACACAAATGAATGCAGTCTCTCTCTTTTTATCCCTTTCCCCTTCGCTTTCATGCACTCTTTGATTTGAGGTTGGGCCCCAGTTTGAGTCCCTTAATTTTCCTCAGCATCCTCTGTCTCTCACATCTTGTCTCCTGGTCTACCCCTAAATTGGCTCAGCACACTTTAACATGAGCCAGCAGCTAAGGTGTTTAGCTAGGTCTGCAGTCTCCCCGAGCACACGTACACACATAGACATAAAAGTACACAGAAACACCAGCAGACTTTAGGAGATGAAGGTAAGCAGGCTTTACGATGGCTGTGGCCTGGGTTAGGATAAGGCTCTGGGGCTCTGGGGCTCCTCAACACTCTAAATTGGATTGGGCTCCACAGAATGATGGATCGATGGTGGTTAGCCACACAGGTGTAAGATACTTATTGAATCTATAAAGCAGCCATAGCTTTTTAACTGTGTCCTTCTGAAAACATCTCTCCAGGCGCTCTCTGGTCATTTCTGGCTTCTTTGCAAGATCTCATCACAGCCTTGCTGACTCCCAAGCTGGCGTGTGCATGTACATATCTAGGGAAATCACACAGCTGCATCTTTAATGGTCGTGTTTGACAGAAAGACAGAGAAAAGGAAAACACAGAGAGTGTGCAACACAGCACAAGCCAGAGGTGCATTGTGTAATGCCCTTGTCTTGGATGATCTATTATGGAAAGTGTGGGGTGGAATGGGATCTATGAAGGAGTAAATGTCTTTGTCTTTAAGAGCAATTACTTCAGATGTCTTTAGTGACACCCGACCTAACAATTATCATGTGTGATATAGCTCTGAACTAGAGCTTGAAATTGATGTAAAGGTCACTTCACAAAGTCACTTAGCCCTTTTACCAAGTTTTTTTTCCTTCTTACTTGCAGTTGAAAGCATTAATGCTTAAAAGTAAGCCTCTAGTTATTGGAGATCTTCTGTCCTATGTGTTTGACGAGTCAACTTTATGACCCTTTTTGCTGAATTTATTTCTGTGTAATGTCAGATACTTGGTTCGTGCAGGCGGCTATTCAGTGCTGATTTTAAATGGCTTGGGTATAGGTGCAAGTGGTAGTGGAAGATGACTAATCGACTTAATTTGAGACTCAACCCACGGTGTCTTTGAGAGGTTGTTCTGAAGAAAATCATTACGATGAAACTGGGGTGAGTGTGCAGTTAAAATGGAAGTTAAAAAAGTACAATAAAATAGAAAGTTTGTTTCCACCCGACTCTGTGTGTTCTCGTGTGCTCACATGTGGGTGAAAAGCTAGCATTGCTGGAGCTTCCTGGGGCTGGATACTCAAGTGGAATCTGCCGTTAGATGCTCGTCTTTTTTGATTGGGCCACTTATAGACTATGATATGTGGATTCCACTGCAGGATGACTGTATCCTGCAGATTGTATATGGGCTTTTTCAATCCTTTTCATATTCTTGTTCTTTCAAGAAAAATGTGTGAAAGCTACCAGTCCCTCAAAACTTCCTAAGTCTCATCTTTAAGTTTTCTTTTATTTCTTCTTTGCCTTGCTGCTTTTCTCCAGACGTGGCATAAGCAGAAAAAAAGGGATTATTAAACATTTCAGTGAACTCGAGACAAAAAAAAAGAGCAGCACAGCCTCTCTCTCCTTACTAGATCTATTTCAATTGATGCAACACGTCATTGTTTTAAAAGTGTAACTGTAAAAGTTGCTGATTTATCCACATTTGGTCATCATATATCATCCACACATCACATGCGGCCCGCGCGCTTTTCATTAAAGTGACAGATTATTGTCCAGAAGCTTCTCAGCCGGAACAATGTTCACTTTCACACACACGTACTCATGCATACATGCATAAAAACTGTCAGCTTTTACCCTTTATTTTAATCATGTGCACGGAGAAGGTTAAAGGCCATTCTGGGGTTGCACTGTTAGCCGTGTCTAAGGCTTGGACAGGTGTACTGCTCTCTGTAGTCATGTCCACAGTCATCTGGCCACTTGGAGTCACAATGTGTCTCTTATCGCCACACTTGATTGGTGCTTTAGATGTTTAACTGTTCTTGTCGACAAAGGTATATCCAGATGGGAAAATGTACCTTGACCTGCCTTTGCCTGTCTGTCTGAAGTGCTGCACTTGGTGTGTGTGCATGTGCATGTCTGAGCCGGTGCACACATTCATTGAACAGATGGAGCAAGAGGGCACCTTAACAAAGTGGCTGTTGTAATTAGGTCTAGCCTTTGCGGTGCGACTTGTGGAATAGTAATTGAGGGTTGTAGAGAGCCCAAAAGGAAGCGATTTCATTTTTTTTTATCCAGACTTTGATGAGAATAATAGAATCTTTTGCAACAATGCCCCTCCACATGCTTACATTTGCACTCATTCACACATGTAAGCAGCCTGTGTCAAACAGTCTGATCTGCTGGCCACAGGATTTCTTCTTGATCTGCTGGCGATTAATTGCCACATACACGTAGTGGTCTAAAGATTTAACCAGCAATGTCCATGCACAATCCATCTTCCCTTAATTTGAAGGCCAGAAGCGGCATCTACCTAGTGTCTGTCTTAGGGCAACTGTATGGCATTTATTTGCAAATGCACCATGTTCCCCATGTGTAATACAGGCAGTAATTAAGATTATGTGACATGTCACACTCGATGTAATCATGATGCTGTTTACTTCTTGTACTGCCTTAAAGGCAAGGACATAGGTAATAAAAATGGCTTTTAATGGCTCCCACATGGGCTGCTGCTTCCTGGATATGCAGAGGTGTTTTTTATTGGAAAGGGTTTTTTGTTTTTTTTGGGCACACATCACTTTGTGTCAAAACTAATGACTGTTGTAATTGGACAACTTCTGCAAAAGTTACCAATTATTCATTAATGGCATGTATGAATTTCTTCCGTCCTTATTTAGTGGTGTATTGAAAAAAAAAAATTCTGACAAATTTTGGTGAGCGTTAATTTACATATGGGCGGCATACAGTGAATGTGTCATGTGCAACAGACTTAAACAGAAAGCATGAAGGTGCATTTGCAGAGAAATATGAATGCAAAAATGAAAACGACTGAGATTTATGAAAAAAAAAAAATTGCTGTATATGTGATTATTTCCATGCAAAGATGTGTTTGATTGGCCCGCCAGTTAAAGGAAGAGAGGTTACATGCGCTATGATCATTACAGTAAGAAATGGCAGTCCCTGTTATCTTATAGTCCTTTCCAGAATGTAAGAAGATGAGGAAGTGAATTAGTCTGGCCAGTGAGGTCACTGTAGACTGGACACACATGCTTCCACACACACACAAACCGAGCTCCACTGTTCAGTCCTAAATAGAAAACAGATGATAACGAACACCTCTGCACTCTGCTCCATGTCTCTGTGCTGTACATCCCACATTTTAGCCAAGTCCTAAGCCGATCAGGCTCCTCAGATATCCACTTTTAGCTGGATTATGAGGAAGCTTGGCTGTAATAAAGGCTGTGAATCGTGAAATAGAAAGTGGTGTTCAGCATGTCGAGCCAAGGACCCTAATCACTCAGCCCATTCACACCAGCTCAGACCCCAAACAGCAGGTGAAGCTTTTAATGTTGGATTCTTATTCAGCTGGCTTTTGAGCTTCTCCTGGTCTTTCTTCACATGCTGTCTCGTCTTCTGACTGCCTAGATACACATCTTATGTGTCAATGCACAAAGGTCTGGTGATTCATAAGCGGTTAGGTTTAAATACACACCTGAATTTTTTTAATGTGACTCTTAGAACTGCTTTGATCTCTTTCAAATCTGTAGTATTTCATTGCTTTCTTCTTTCTTGCCGTCTTCATCTTCTTTGTTTCTCCTCTACATTCCTTTCTCTCATGAGCGTGTTATTTACATTGATTGAGAATAGGCTCTTACATACTGCTCTAGTTAATAATGCAGTGAGAAATGAAGTCATTTTCACCATGGCTTTGTGCTAATTAAATTTTACAGCAGTCTTATCGCCCCAGCCACACACATTCCTGGTCCTCCCACATTCACCAGTGCCAGCAGCCATATCACATAGCCGTCAGGAAGAGACCGAGCTAGGGAGATGATTATATGAACTTATGTTGTTATGGGAGGGAAATGAGCGTTATCGTCTCTTTATATCTATGCTTTCTACAAAGAGAGGTGCTTCAGTTCTGTCTCTGTAGTAATACCTTTGTTAAAGTAGTCTTAGAAGTGCTATATAAATACTTTTTCCCCACACAGATTAACATTCTGCATCAGTCTTGTCTTTGCCTTTTTTTGTTTGTTTTTGGCTGCCTCTCATATTTTGTTTTTCAGTCTATCATTTGTAGCTGGTTACACTGTGAACATGTGTTTTGAATGTTGCTATCAAGCTTTCTTGACTCAAAGACAAGAATTTAGGCAGGAGTGATTAAAGATGATAAATTCTAGTACCCCTCTTGTAAAGACTCATGTCAATATCATTCTTTGGTCCACCAGACTCGCACAGAAAAAGTTACAGGTGATTCCAGTGCTTACTTTTTAAGCTTTGCTGATAAAATGAAAACATTATTCCAAACTGCGTCATCTCTCTGCTCCTCTTTGTGGAAGTCGCTTGTGCTGCCACTCCGCCTGCTCTGTGTCTCCTCACTGATCCAGAAGCTCTAAGTGCAGCGACAGGAGTTTCCATGCCGACAGAACGGGAAGGCCAGCCCTCAGGCAGCAAGATCTGTTTGATGCTGGATCCTCCCCTCCCTTAGAGAGCAGAATTTGGGCTTTGCTTATCTACTTTATATATTGCCCTTTTATGTCCATATGCTGGCTCATTCACACATTAAAGTGCATGCAGTCACATGCATTCACTTGAACTCGTACACAGTCGCACAAACACACAGACACATCCTCTTGTAGACACTCAGCCTTGAGGCACAGGGCCATGTATGTATCTCTGGCCTCTGGGCTAAAGAGCTTCATTATTCAGGCACTCGCTTTGATTAGCATCCTCGGAGGTACAAATTAGCAAACAAGCTCAAGTGTTCCTGTGAAGAAATACCCTCTGCGGACATAAGAACATTTCACAAGTATGTGATTTTCCGTGCCATTCAGATGATGACAGTTTCTCCTAGTGAGAATATTCTCTAAGCATGTATGGTTTTAAAGCTTTGTAGAAACCATACTATAATGAAACATTTGGAGCTTAATAACCTAATTCTCTCCCAGCCTGAACCAGTCTTTTCATTCCTCAAAAATTATTTATTTTAATAGCACTCCTTTTGCTTTTAAAAGAAATATTCTTCTTAGTGTCTTGGAAAACAACCCCTAAGTGAAGAAAGGTGATGGTTGTGGTATGCAGGGCTCAACAGTATGAGTGTCACACTTGGCATTTGAGTCCAAAGAAGCCATATATGCAAGATGTAAAATATATTTAGGAACATGCACATGATTTAAAAGTGTTAAAATAATTCAGACGGGGCAGTCTCTGTCTTTCAGTGAAGAAAAAGTCTGATAGCACAAGAATGACACCTCTCTTGGGTATAGTTTATGTTTCAAGCTGCAGCCTCTCTCCCCTCTGTCTGGGAAACACAGTGGACTGAACATGCGGCACAGCAGTCGACGTGAAGTGAAATATGCTGTCATCCCAGGCAGTAGGAAAATATACAGGCTACCTGCAGGAAAAATGTTGTGTTCAACACTGATAACAGTAGAACTAAGTGTTATGTATGTGCTTTGTATGTTCGTGTGTGAATCTATGACACATTACTTTTTATATGTGCACCGTGGCGTGAGTGGCTTTTTTTTCGCCACCCCTGCGCCATTAATGTGCGCAGATGTAGCTCGTGCATGCGCATTGTCAGAGACTGTTTTTCATTCAGGTGAAAATTCCTAGAGCTGGTGTCTGCTCTATAATAACCATACTTGACATTTCTCTCTCCTCCAGCCTGTGGAGACTAACAGATGCTTTCCATTCCAGTTGAACCCATTAAGGCCTTCTCTTCTCTACTGCATCCACTGGCCTGTCCTTTGGCAGGGCCTTTCTGAATGTCAAAACTCACTGTTTAGCATCACAATAAAGCAGATACGGGGCGGAAGAGTAAAGGAATGGAAATAGCTGCTGGCTGGCAAAGGGCATGGACAAAAATATTTATTTTTAAGACTGACATTGCTCATTCAGTGTTGTGTAGCCTGGATATTTTTTATGTACTATATTTTTTTACGTTTATTTTGGACACCCAGTGACTGTAATATAAATCTGGCTTAACTGTCACTGTTGACTTTTATTGAACGACTGATTATACTGGTTACAGTTCTTTTCTTCATATTTCTAGTTGTTAGAAAAAGACTTACAATAGTGCATTTGGCATTCTTGACTTGAAAATCAAGAAAATGAGACTTTTTACCTGACCTCCTTCACTGTTAGTCTTAAAATGTGTTACTTTAATGTTAAAACATCAGTATTAAAATGCCTGAAAAGTTCATGTTTTTGACATATCATTTCCATCCAGTTTAACTAATGAAGTAAAAATTGCACGGGACAGTGAAACATATTTTATAAATCGGCCATATTAATTATCCTTAATTAATCACATTAGAGCCCTGTGGGAATATGGGTTCAAATTAAACAATAACAAATTCAACAGAGAATATGATTGACAGAATATAATGAATACTTTACAGATTTATATAATAATCTTTGGAAAAGTCATTGAAAGAATAATTGATGACTTTAAATCTTAATGCAAGTTTTGATTAAATAGAAAACATAATAATCATGCCCAGTAGACTTGATGATTGTTTTGGTTTTTAGGCCGTGGCATCTGTGGCTAGTTTTGATTTGTGCACAAACCTGATTACTTTTTCTTTACAGGGAGGTAATTAGCCTGGCTAGTTTGAATGGTAATTACAATGTCAACCAAAGAGGAAAATGTATTTCTAAATGTATTTCACAGATAGTTCTGTGTTTGTCCAAAAAGGCTGGCACGCGTTCACATACACACAGATTTTATTCAGCGTGCAGGAGCGTCTCCAGCCAAGCGGAATTATTTATTAACAATTGTTTTGATACTGTATAACTTTACAATTGCAAACTAAAATAACAGAAAATTGCTCATTTTCTGCTAGTGCTTAAAACAGGCAGAGATGTTGGGGTATATTTGACTGCATCAGCTCTACTGCTGTATGCATCTCCTTATTCTCAATTTGAGGTCTGCTCGCACTGAAGTACAACATTGCAACAAACAGCAGAGCTTTCAAGAGAAACATTTGTTTGATTTTCTTCAAAAGAATAAATACAAACAGCATTCATGTTTCGCACATGTATAATCACTACAATATATTCATGATTGATAGTGTATAATGTAGCTGTACATTAATAAATGCTGATTCCTGATTTATAAACATATGTGAAGCCTTATGTGTGGCGGTTCCAGCTATGTCCACTGGCAATAGACAAATGATAAATAATTGTGTAAGATATAATGCAATAAGAGAAGTTGTAACTCTTTACAATATCCTGTCCAGACACTTTCTTTCCAATCTCAGTGTTACTAACTTGTACAGTTTTTGTATAATGCTTTTCAGTACTATTAAGGGGAAAGAAATGTATTATCACCTTGGTTTTGGTCCCGAGCAGGTAGATTAGTCATAGTGCGTTAATCATCCTCAGCACATAACCAAAACCAATTTAATATTACTGAACCAATGGCCGTGATACTGTTTTTTAAAAATTAACGTCAGCTCTAGTAATATTGCTCAAAGATCATTTTTAAGTGCTTATGTTTTGTTGACACATCTCATTCTGGTGAAATAACATTTCTGCGCCATGCTGTGCACAGGCCCATTTCTTTTCTAGAAGAGATCAAAAGGGCAGTTTGTCTCTTATTTTCTATTGAATTTATACACACACTAAGAAGTGGGGTTTTTTTTCCCGCCTTAATATTAAGTTTGGAGGTCAACGTGAGGTTGTCATAGAAACAACCTCACGTTTAAAAATTTGGACTGTATTTGAAAATTAGCCAGTTGACTGTGGAAGTAGTCCAAATCTCTGAAGGAGCCATGCAGTAAATGTCATTGTCAGCTGTGGCATAATGTAGAGGTAAGAACACTGAGTTCTTGCTAAAAGGGATTCTTCTTGTTTGTTTGAGGAAGAGGGGAAAGCACAGAGTGAGCTGTTCTTATATGAAGTATTTGAGAATAAGACTGGCGTTTTCAGTTCTGAGTCTAAGACTAAACTATTGGAAACTTTAACAACCATTATTCAACTTACTAGCACACATAGACTTGACGTTGTCCCTGGATGACAGCTCTGCTTATTTCTGTGCTTTTTCCTGTATTACAGGGGAAAGTGTTAGACTGGCCAGCCTGCATGAGCTCAGTGTGAGTGTGAGAAGGTTAAAGAACAAGGCTTATCAATCTAACAAGGTTTTAGAAAGAGGCTGACTGCTTGCAAATCATCCATCAGCCTCGGCAGCGGGTTCAGTCTGAGCTCTGACAATGGAAGGTGTTTGGGCTACAGCAAGAGGGGACATGATTTATCAGGGAAGTGAGCGATTATGCGAAGCCTCTGCACATGAGAGACGGGCAGAACTAAAAAGATGATCTCATATCATTTCATGAAACATGCAAAGAATAGTTCATGGGTGCTTGTGAAAAATAGCCACATGAAGACACTGTGGATAAATGAAGCGTGGGTCTGCCCGAGTTTGAATGGAGAACATTTCATGGGATTCAACTTCAAGTAGAACTTTCCCCCCCCTCTAAAGTAAATGCAGAACAGCCCGTGAGTGCTAAGAAACTCTTCCTGATGACTTAATGAGAATTTTGTATTAATTACTGTAATCATTGGCCTTCTAGCTTGTCACTCTGGCGTGGCATATTTAAAAACATCTTACTTTGAAAGAAATGACAAAATGTTGCACTTTTCCCCTTTTTAATGGATAATTATCTGTCTCAGGTGTTGGAGAAGGGAAAATGATGAGCACCAAAATAGATCACGGAAAGAGAAAAGTCTCTGATCTTCTCCTGGCACTGTAGTGGAATCAAATATGAAACGCTTAACGTTAAACCACGTCGCTTTTCATGTGCAAATTCGACTTCACACATTGACAGTTCACACTGGCTCAGTGGATGACTGGTTTGGATCTTACTTATGTCATCTTTTTTATTAAATATAAGTCATTATCTTTTGTCCCAGTTCCCAAGACTGTGAAGGAATCATACTTCGATGAAAGGGGGTAAAGAAGTTGACATCCACTTTAGTCTGCTTAAGTGATTCACTTTGAAGATTCAAACAGAGATAAATAAATATCAACAAACAATGATTACAGACCAACTCACCTCTCTTTTCAGCCTTTTCAAATTTTCAGAGGTGGTTGATAGACGCCTCGGGTATTTAGATGGAGAGCAAGAGAGACTTTGAGAGCTAAAATAAGCGGTGACTCTGCCTGTAGACTGTTTGTGTATGTAGAACAGATGGATTTCTTTATGGAATCCTTTCAACAGCTCACACCCTGAGCTGTTTTTCTAGTTTCTCAAATGAGCATCGAGCAGCATTATAAATTTGAGCTTTTAACTCTACAGTTTTTTTATTTTTTATAAAGGCAGGGTAGGTGATTGTCCAAGTTTCATATTGTTGTGTTGCTCTGTGTATGCTAGTTACACTACACCCCATACTGTTCTATGCCAGGCCTAATCCCCATGCAAAGGCTCTTCAGATGGTTTTTGATGCTTAGAAATGTAGTGAAAAGCAAAAAAGGGAAACATTTTTTTAAGTGACACATAGAGAACACAAAGACGTTGCAGTGTGTTACAGAAGAGAGTGTTGGAAGTAGGTTCTCACAAATGTTTGTTGCTGCATTTTGCCTTATAAATATACCTTGATGTGTAAGTGCTTAATGGCTGAAGCTCTGAGAGCCTGTCATTGATTTCATACTACGTTACAGCTGCAGATATTTTTCCTGGAGCTAAAAATATTTGATAATATCACATCAAGAATGCGGTCAAACCTCTTTTGCTCCCACTTAAATGGACAAAGAATATGTGTCAGAAAACTAATCTCACCGATTTTTTTTCCAAGGACTGATGAATGCCCGATATATAGTGTGTTCCCAACCTTAGACGCAGGCATCAAAAAGATAAATGGGGAAGCCTATCGAGTATTCTCAGCACTGTTATTGTCATCAAGAATATACAATTGTCAATCACACAATAGCAAATGACAGAAAAACAGTAGCGGGAGATTGTCTGATTGCCGGAGCAAATTAAATTTAAATAACAACAGTAAGCACAAGAACTAATTGAGCATTACACTTACTGTGCCAACAGTGTTTTGTTTCACCTAAAATACATTTCTTTCTCTTAATTTTACATCTTAAGGGTCAAGATGTCAGTTTGATCAAGTAGCACAAAATTCACTTTCACTGTATTGATGGAGCAGCACAAATCTTAGAGACGGATATCTTAAATCCAAGCAGATAGAAGTGAGACTGTCTGCATGGCTAGATACCACTAGAGGTAAAGGGGAAAATATGTCTTTGTGTAATTCGTGTGAAGTGACCCTTCAAGGTGAGTTAAAGCACAATTCCTCTGAGTAAAGCTGTCCAGACCTTATGGTTCTGTACTGCGTAGCTGACCAAAATGGAAAGTTTAAAAGAGAGTGGAATGGACAAGGATGCTGAGCTCAAAGTAAAAACAAAGGAAATAAACAATGTTAGAAGACAGGTGTCTAATTCTTTTTTTTCTTTTTTTTAATCGCTCTTCCCTTCTGCCTTTCTCTCGCTCTTGAATGATGAAATTGCCAATGATTTATTACAAATGTCAGCGACAGGCGCAGCAGACTGCTGTTTTGTCCCTGTCAGAGCCAAGTAGAGCCTGAGGTAGGCAGCTTTACTTATCAATCAACTGTTTTCTCCTCTCTTCTGCCACCACTCAGTTACAACCATGTTGGTCTTTGGGTTGCAGACTGGTAAGCTTTGTACTGAGTTCGTACAAGTGAAGAGACAAGAAGTGACACAAAACCTTTTTGTTGTTTAAAGGCAGTGCTTTTTTTTATCGCTAGTCCAGATTCTCCTGTTACCAAAGCCATCTAAAAACCTTGCTGTAAATGTTATCTACAGTTTAGTTGTGCAGAGGTGCAGAGTTAGTTGTGTATGAATTATATAAACAGAAGATCAGAACTTTCCTAGTTGGCTATAAGCTTCATGATTAGTAGATGGCAGATGGGTGACCTGTGCTACCACTCACTATTACATATAGGCAGTCTTGTGAACCAACCAGTCAAGCAAAGTAGCTGTGTTGCTACTGTGTTGATTATTTGAGGATTTGCAAGAAAGAACCGCCCTGGAGCTACTCTTAATTATCTAGCATTTCCAAAGCCTTTGACAGTGCATTTACAGACGATTTACTTTTTTTTTTTCTACCTTCATAATTCATACCCTATTGTTAGTTTTTGATGAGGTCTTGCTGCTTAATTACAGTTGTATTTGAAAGGTCTTTGTTTAGCAAGAGCTAATTTGTTAGACTTTTTTTTTTTCTCAGATAGAAGACCAAGGGGTGAGGTTGATGTCATTTGCTGTCTGCCACCAAAGTAAAGCTTGCGGAGGAAAACAGTAGCTAATGACCTAAACCATGAAAAGCTGTGAACCATGAAAGACTGTCATCTTTGTTGGAAGAAGGAATAAACTTTTTCTACAATGCCATACAGATAAGTGACTTCAGGTGAATGTGGACTAAAAAGACTGGTGTTAATCTCACAGCCTGCTGTTGCAATTATTTGACAGATGGTGGAAAAATGACCAACTACTACTTATGAATGAAAATAATTAATTAGATAAACAGTTTTCCTATATTTACTTTCCTATTTCCTCTTATCTCTTAAATTGCTAACATCTTGGAGCCTGCTAAAGGGCAGGATCCAGTGCTTGTGAGTATAACATGACATATTGATATTTGCCATTATATTGGTGTTGGCATTTTTGATGCCCAATAAATGAGAATTTTAAAAAAGTGAAGAAGAGACAGGAGAAACACCCTTCAATCATGTTATGAATAATGACGTTTCATAACTTGTCCACCAGAGGGCGCTCTGCATTTGGCACCATGCGTTTGGGATGCCACAGACAAAACAGCTGATTCAAGAGGTGTCGAATACACAGCTTGTTGTGACAGCAAAACAGGATTCTTTTTAAACAGCATTGTCATACTCCAGTGGTTACACCATGTAGCATCATGTAAAGAAATCAATGCTGTCTTTTCTATCGTATTTCCGTCATACTATTAAAAGCAGTAATTAGCATTTTGACTTTTGCTTCACAACAGTATTTTTACATACATTTGCAGTGTTTAAAATAATCAGCTGCCAGTGTAACATCGAACTGTATGGCATAAAATGTGGACGATCATAATAGGCTGCCCTTAAAATTGAAAAAGGTAATCAGAATTGCTTTTTTCTTTTCCAGCAACCTAATAAACCTACCCAGGGCTCTGTTAGGTTATTCTGAGCGTCAGTATGTACTGTAAACAATGTAATCTATTTTGAATAGCATAACCTTTTACAGCAGGCTGCTCTGTAAGTTTGCTCTGCGTCCTCCTTTCTCAGCCAGCAATAGAGATTCTCTTAAAAGCAGATTAATTAGATAATGGTTTCTTCTTTTTTCCCCAATTACTCCCCTTGCCTGTCATCAGCAGTTACTAGTTCTGTCAAGGTTGATTGTCCATTCTGCTGTACATTGTTAAGGCAAAACGGTGCCTTACTGGCCTTGATTTAGCTTTTTGAACAACTGCAGTGGCTATGCAGTTTCCTTAAGCGATATTGTTAATTGTGCTTCTGTCTTTTGTTAACTCGTTGCTGTTATTTACCTTAGAAGACACACTTTACATGCTGATATTGTTACATTGTACGAATTATTGATTTGCAATATGGATTTAAGAAAAGCAAAAGATTTAAGTAGGCTCTTAAACGTCTGATCGCTGTGACTATTCATGTATATATGCTGCTGTGCATGCAGCTGAGGCTGTTTTGAACCATTGGAAATACGATTATTTATGTATCTTTTGTCTACAAACACACATCTGTCTACATATATATTGATTGAGTGACAATGTGTGGGCAGCAATCTCTCATGGGAACTCATTAAATACACGGGAAGTGAAAGTGCCACAGTGAAAAGATCTCAAATATTGTAGCATATATCATACATAAAAGAGGAATGTATCTTTTATATACCTCATGATGACAAATTGTGGATGAAATATCCAGATTGCATGCTGAACCGGTTCTAGCTTCAATTCCAGTTAAGTGCACAAGACAAGTAGTTTATTTCAATCTTATTTATTGAGAGCAGGGTAAAAGGCAGTGCTTTTAGGCTTGAAGATAGAAACCACTGTACTCCTTTGCCTGATCACACCACTGAAATGTTCAGTCAACTTAATTCTTACCTCGAGAGAGTAATGTGATTGATTACTGCTAGGTGATCTGAGAATTCCTATATACTGTGTAACTGATAAGGCTGCAACCATGCTATGGTGCTTTTATAGGATCAGTTTCAGGTCATTTAGGGGTATTCTAAATATTTCTCCTTTTTTTAGCTATATTATCCTTTCTGCTAGTCGTGTACAGTAATGCAAAAGTTACCAGACAATTTTATGGTTGTAACAGTTGATTCATTCATTAAACCTGTGTTTAATGTGCTATCACTTCTAACACTGTTAAGCCTAATCCTAACAATATGTATCTGTAACACAGCTCAACCCTCACCATCACATAGCTTTCAAAGTAAATGTGCTGTATCACATTTCACATTTATGAAGTGATGTCGATGTTGAGAACATGCACTTTTCTTTTTTCTTTTTCCCCCCTTTTTTTGTTCTAGGACATTGAGAGGAAGTTGGTGGCGCTATAGAAATACTTAACAAAAATCAGTTGAAGATGCACGTGAAGAAAAAGAACATTGTGTTTTATTATGGAAATACTTTATATAAATATTAGCAGTTCTTATCAAAAACACAGAACTTCAAGTGCTCATATTATGCACTTTTGTTTCCTCCCTTTTCTTTATTTTGAGTTTTAAAATGTATAAATCCCAAACTGAAGAAGCTAGTTATTCTGAATCACAGATAGTTGCACTATGAAGCAAGATCAATGGTTTGTTAAGCCTAAAACTGGATTGGATATTAGTGGAAATGGGCTGATAAATTTGATTACATTTTGTGTTCTCTGTTTCGTTTTCCAGCAAATTCTCAGCAGTTTGGAGGAATCGCTACTACTCCAAGAGCTCTTGTTCTGTGTTTGGTGTTGTTATAACTTAACTGCAGACTGTGGTCAAAGTGAGGTGATGTGACTGAAGCGATTTGTTGTCTTGCTCGGTCACTCTTTGACTTTCACTCTCCTTACGCTGGTCAGAGAGCCATCGTATAGTGTAGAATTTATACCAACACAGGTTTGGTGAAATGTGAGTGTAACATTCATTGGGAAGCTTTTATCATATTTGTGGTAACGCACAATTTTTTTCATTAACTCACTTAAATAATATTTCACTTCAGCTGTCTCTTGTCAGCTTCACACGGGTGAAGTGTGACGATGTTTGACAGTGATGTGCAGCAGCCTAATGACTCTCACTTTGATCTGAGAAAAAAAAAAAGAGATGAATTTTTTTGATCCTGAGCTTGTTTTAATTTATTATTCATTTCACTAATAAAAACCATCAGTTCAGTGAATCTTTGCATATTTCCGGATGTATGTATTCTTCCATTTTATTTTCCAAAGTTAGGAAAGCTGTTTAAATGAAGCCAGATATTGTCTTACATATAAGATAATGATTCTCAATCTCTCCCTCACGTTAAATATGTTTCAAATGTGCGGTCGAGCTGTGTTGTTGTTTTTTTTTTTTTTTTTTCTTTTAGCAGTTCTAAGAGAGGTTTGTCTTCTACACAAAGATTGATGAAGAGCTCTGACCAAGCAAAGCCTACTGGGCTATTGGGTAGGAGGTGATGAGAGCTAAAACGGAGCTTTTTATACAGCGAGTGAAAAGGGTACTGCAGCAGTGTACGGTACGAGAAGAATATTTTTTTATGGTGAAAGTGCATTCGCAGTCAAAGGTCTAAAGCTATAGGACGGCTCGAGTCAGTGACTCTTTTGAATCTTTACTTAAGACGCGCTGTTAATGGCAAGCCTCGCCTGATTTTTACTTGATTTATTTGATTTTCTTTTATTTCTTAAACTCTATATTAAAATGCTTCCTTACTGCTGCAAGGAAGCATTGTTGTAATGTATTGATTTTGATTGATTATCACTTCCATTGTTTTACTTGTTCTTGTTCTGTTGTTTATATAAAGCACCTAAGTTTAGAGGAGTTTTTTGTATACCGTATATTGTTTTAACATGAAGTCATAAACCTCATCTAGTCAATCTGCAAATAAAAGTAGACCAGCGTGGAAAAGAGCATAGTGTGGGCACTTAAAGCTAGATAACTCAGGACATTCTGCTATGATGGTTTAAGTAACCCAGGCAGACTATCTAACCACCTAATCACTTCCTATTCACACCGCATCCGTCTGTTGCAGTATCTGTTCTGCCCACCTAGCAACCCCTCGAATCTTTATTTCTCTATTTGTTAACCATGTTTCTCTGTAAGTTCTTGGGCTACCAGGGAGGCTTTGCACAATTTTAAATAAATAAGTCACAGTCAAACACGAGTATAAATCAAGAAAACCCAGCAAGCGTGTATTCAAGATATTTTGCAGCGTATTTCATCATTTACCTATCTGAATATGTAACACAAAGAGCCAAAGAGCTGTTTGGTGTACCTTTTTATTTTATTTTATTTTGTAACTAGGGTGAAATCATTCACATGGCACCCTGTACAAAAACATCTGGGGAATATTGATTTATGATGAAGAATGAATTAAAACTGTAGTTATGGGAGTTTCTGTCACACATAGGTTATCAAGTCATCTGATCCCCCCCCAATCCTTTGCAACAATGATGCAACACCAAGCACATTTCTTATATTTCAAGTTGTAATGAATGGGTTCCCTAGTGTGTTTGTTTAATTTAAAGGTTCACGTATTTTGAGCTCCATCAGTGGGATAAGAAAATGTCTCACACTACTTGATTAATGACTGATAAGTGGAAAGACCAAAACTATGACACGCTTGTGCTTATTGGTAGTTTGCATAGTTTTAAGACATAATATTGGCATTAATAAAACATTTTCACAAATGCAGAAATGCTCAATACAATTGCATCAAAGTTACTGCTTTTAATCACACATATCAGCATCCTCTCCAGTCTTTTTTGCACTCTGTAAATTGTGAGATTGCCCTAGCACACTGTAGTGCATATTTCTTAAAATACAATCCATGCATTTAGATCTGTTATGTTTTATTATTTACTCAGGATTGTTGGTTGTTTGGTTCTTTTAGTTGGCCTGTTGCTTGGTCAGTTTAATACTTTGAAACTGAAAGAGATAACACATGACACGCCCCCAAAAAAGGCATAAGCGATCAGGATATGACAATACAATGGGGCGATCGTGGCTCAAGAGTTGGGAGTTCGCCTTGTAATCGGAAGGTTGCCGGTTCGAGCCCCGGCTTGGACAGTCTCAGTCGTTGTGTCCTTGGGCAAGACACTTCACCCGTTGCCTACTTGTGGTGGTCAGAGGGCCCGGTGGCGCCAGTGTCCGGCAGCCTCGCCTCTGTCAGTGCACCCCAGGGTGGCTGTGGCTACAATGTAGCTTGCCATCACCAGTGTGTGAATGTGTGTGTGAATGGGTGGATGACTGGATATGTAAAGCGCTTTGGGGTCCTTAGGGACTAGAAAAGCGCTATATAAATACAGGCCATTTACCATGCCATACAGGGGAACAAAAAATTTTGTTACAGTGTCTTATTGTTTGACCTGCAGTCAATATAAGCAAAGCCCACTCTATCCACTCTATGGTTGTTTCTACAACAGTATTCCTTCATTTTTGAAAGTATTGTGTCTGTCCAGTGAAATGCCCAAACTTTTAACTTAAAAGTGGTGTCACAAAGAGTTGTTGTGGAAGATTTTCCATGGTATACTTTAAAAGTGCCCCCCAAAAAATATATACATATCATGTAATACTGAAATGTCCTCTCTTTGTTTTGTTACACTTGAAGTTTGCTCATGTTGTGTGCATGTTAGGGGAGCTTTGATATCGTGCTGTCAGCAGCTAGGTTGATGACCACATACGTGTTAGTGAAAACAAGTGATACACTGCTTATTGATAGAATGAAAAATGGAAATTAAAAAAAAAAAAGATCCTCTGGTTCTTTGGCTCAATGGTTTCACTTTGCAATAATGCCACTTACAGTTGATCGCAGAATATCTAGGATGGAAGAAATATCATGAGCTGACTTGCAACAGTGAAATCCCGTTAGGGTACCATGCTCCAACTCTTTGAGCTTTTTAGAACAATCCATTGTTTCACAAATGTTTGTGAAGTCATTCTGCATGGTGAATTACTTGATTTTATACAGCTGTTGCAATGGGACTAAAAAAACCCTGAAATTAAAAGTTAAGAGACTGAGACATTAGTCAGCCCAACAATTTTGTCGATGTAGTGTGAAATCTGTCCAGTTTAGTAGTCTAGTTTAATTTTTATTTTAGTTTTATTTTACTGTCTTGACATTTGCAAGTACAGCTTCACAAAGCTGTTACTGTGGGCTCTTGTTCTAGTTTAAACTATAGTTATTTAATTGATATTAGGCCATAATTGCACATTGGCTCTGAAGTTGACTTGGTGCTAATATGAATTACAAATTAAATCAATGAATGACTTGTAAATGGACCATTTTGCAACCCAGCCCCATTTGTATGTGAGAGTCCTTTTTCCTGTTATTATTTCTCAGTGCAAAAGAGATTACTTTTTCTTTGCTGAAAAATAAAGCCTCTTTGTTTGGCTGTCACAGTTGACTTGTAGCTGTCCGCCATAAGAAAAATAATGACAATGGATTGGAAAGGCACAAATAGTCTTCAGAAATAAAAGAAAAGAAATTTGAAAATGTGATGGTCAGGAGGGAGAGAAAATTGAGATATCAAAGACAGCAATTATAAGAAAGAGGGAATAAACAGATGTTAGGAATTAAAGCAATAAGTGATGTTAATTTGAAAGTTAAAAAATTAATAATAATAAAGAAACAAAGAATTTGAAACATTTATTTTATTTCATGTATTTTATTTTCTAGTGCGTTTTGAGACTAGGTCCGTTATTAGCTCTGCATATGCAGAGTGTGTCTTTTTTTCTGTACAGCTATTGATTCAAAGCGTGTGTTTGTGTGTGGGTGTGGATGTGTTTCCTCATGGGTTGTAGCTAATCATCAAACAGTGTGGGCCAGAGTTTGCTCATGATAGTCTGCCAGCCGATGTTCATTAAACATTTGGCACATGGCTGGCTGTCTGGACACTGAGCTGCGTTTGTGTGTCCAGTATACCATACACTGGTGTGCAAATGTCTTAGGCACTTAAAGTTGAGAGAGAAAGCTTCCAAAAATAAGAGAATAAATAGTTTTTATGTAGCTATAACCTTTGTGAAGAATATGTTCAGCTTTTATCTGAGACTGAGCTTTTATCATGTCAGTACTTTGTCTTTTAAACAGGATTCTCTTGTGTACATATTTCCAAGGTACCATACATACTGTGGCCGATATGGTAAGTATTTTGGACAATAACACAATTTTGTAATTTTGCCTCTGTACATAACAACATTACATATCAGAGGATTTTAAATCAAATACGTACTTGACGTGTAGACTTTCAGCTTTAATGCAATGGCCTTTACAAAAGTATTTCATCCTTGTCTGGATATGGTGTAATCTGTAGATTAGGCTACTGAAGTTGATTTTGTATATATCGATATAATCCCAAATTAACATGTTGATGATGAGATAAGATCTGGGTTTTATGGCTAACTTCTTGAGCCGTATAGCTTGGAGAGCTTGGTTTTCATAAATATCATAGATTGTGTGACATGATAAAATTCTTGTGGGAGAAATGGAGACTAAGGGCCACATTTGAATGTGGTTAGTTTTGTGAGTGTTTAACACAAGTTGTGTTTTGTTGTTTGATTTCAGCATGACACAACCAATCTGACAAGAGCTGCACAATTTAGCATAAAGTCACAAACTAAGAAATGGTGCAGTTTGTCAATTGTTTTTTATTTTTCCGACAAATGTCAG